>NC_081789.1:1477974-1620474 GCF_963082965.1 Carassius carassius | reverse complement strand
CACGAGTCATGACTAACACTTTATGATTTATTAGAGATTTAATTATCAAATGGCGGATTCGCAAATGATCGCTTTAGTACATTCGGCAGGCAATTATACAATAATGATATTAAATAGTGGGGCAAAATCGGCTGCCAGGCCACCGGGAATTGTCCCGGTTCTCCCGGTGTCCAGTCCGCGCCTG
Source organism: Carassius carassius (assembly GCF_963082965.1). NCBI lineage: Eukaryota > Metazoa > Chordata > Actinopteri > Cypriniformes > Cyprinidae > Carassius > Carassius carassius. The sequence goes on along the minus strand of NC_081789.1, from coordinate 1,620,290 downwards.
ATTTCCACAGACACGCAGAACGTGCAGGAGTCATATATTGCATTTTTGGGGCTTTATATTCACAGACACTAGTCGATGTCATGTTTTGATTCAAGTGTACTGACCTACTTTTGATTTAGTTATCCAAAATGTGGCATATTCCGTCCGCGTTAGGCATTCCATTTTTATGACTGGGTTCTACGAACCAGACTGTATTTCCGCATCCCGGAAATTATTAGGGCTATTCATTAACTGCAAGCCGTTCTATTCGCCACGGGAGTTTCACTTGTTCATTCTGGTGAGTGTTTACATTCCTCCGCAAGCGCACGTGAGTCTGTCTTTACAGAAACTCGCTGAGCAGATCACAGAGACAGAACAACAACACCCGGACTCTGTTTTAATCATTCTCTGGGACTTTAATAAAGCCAGTCTCTCCTGTGAACTGCCAAAATAGGTTTAGCTGATTTTAGCTGATACAGAAGCACATTACATGTCCCACCAGATCACTGTTACACCAAAAGAAAAGGATCCATATCACTCTGTTCCACGAGCAGCTTTTGGACGTTCTGATCACTGTTTGGTTCATCTTATACCGACCTACAGGCAGAAACTAAAATCAGCTAAACCTGTATCAAGGACTGTAAAAAGATGGACCAATGAAGCAGAGCAGGATTTACAATCTTGTTTTGACCTCACTGAGTGTTTTTGAAGCTGCTTCCACCGATCTGGACGAACTCATAGAGACTGTAACAGCTTATATCCGTTTCTGTGAGGATATGTGTATTCCTACCAGGACTCATCTAACTTACAACAATGACAAAAAGTGGTTCACTGCCAAACTCAGACAGCTCCGTCAGGCCAAAGAAGATGCTTACAGGAAGGGGGACAATGTCTTATATAAACAGGCTAAATACACACTGGAAAAGGAGATCAAAGTGGCAAAGAGGAATTATTCTGAAAAAATACGGACTCAGTTCACTTCCAACGACTCAGCATCAGTGTTGGAAAAGTCTAAAAGAGATCACCAACTACAAGACACCACCCCCCAGCACTGCGGAGAATCAACGACTGGAGCTGTGTGAAGTCCCTTCATGCTTCAAACTCTCCACCATCATCCCCATCTCAAAGAAATCCAAAATTACTGGACTAAATGACTACAGGCCTGTGGCTTTGACGTCTGTGGTCATGAAGTAATTTGAAAAACTTGTGCTGGCCCACCTGAAGGACATCACTGGACCCTTGCTAGATTCTCTTCAGTTTGCCTACAGAGCAAACAGGTCTGTGGACGATGCAGTAAACATCGGACTGCATTATGTTCTGCAACACCTAGACAGACCGGGGACCTATGTGAGGATCCTGTTTGTGGACTTCAGCTCGGCTTTTAATACGATCATGCCAAACCTCCTCCTGCCCAAACTAACTCAGCTCTCCGTACCCACCTCCGTCTGTCAGTGGATCAACAGCTTCCTGACAGACAGGCAGCAGCTAGTGAGACTGGGAAAATACACATCCAGCACCCGTACAATCAGCACCGGAGCTCCCCAGGGCTGCGTTCTCTCCCCACTGCTCTTCTCCCTGTACACTAATGACTGCACATCTAAGGACCCCTCTGTCAAGCTCCTGAAGTTTGCAGATGACACCACACTCATCGGCCTCATTCAGGACGGTGACGAGTCTGCTTACAGACAGGAGGTTAAAGAGCTGGCTGTCTGGTGCACTCTCAACAACCTGGAGCTTAACACGCTCAAAACAGTGGAGATGATTGTGGACTTCAGGAGAAACCCCCCTGCACTCCCCCCACTCACCATCATGAACAGCACTGTGACTGCAGTGGAGTCATTCAGGTTCCTGGGCACCACTATCTCTCAGGACCTGAAGTGGGACATTCACATTGACTCCATTGTGAAAAAGGCCCAGCAGAGGTTGTACTTCCTTCGCCAGCTGAGGAAGTTTAACCTGCCACAGGATCTGCTGAAACAGTTCTACTCCACCATCATCGAATCCATCCTCTACACTTCAGTAACTGTCTGGTTCAGCTCAGCTTCTAAATCAGACCTCAGAAGACTACAGAGGGTAGTCCGGACTGCTGAGCGAATTATCGGTACAACCCTCCCATCTATTCAAGAACTGTACTTATCCAGAGTGAGCAAAAGGGCTGTTAAAATCACTCTGGACCCCTCACATCCAGCACACTCCCTCTTTGAACTGTTGCCATCTGGTCGACGCTACAGAGCACTGAGCGCCAGAACGACCAGACACAGGAACAGTTTCTTCCCTCAAGTAACCCATCTAATGAACAGCTGATAATAACTGTGGAACACACTACACTATTTATATTTATATACACATACACTTATTTATCTAACACACATACTTAGTGTACACTTACATTTTGCACATAATACACCTGTACATACATAACTTGTTATCGTAATATACCTGCCATACAATTGTCAATTTGTATATTGTCATTCCTTACCTACTTATTTGTCATTTCTGTATTTTTTATTCTTTTATTATGTGTTTTATGTTCTGTCTCTGTCATTCTGTTGCACTGCGGAGCTTCTGTCACAAAAACAAATTCCTTGTATGTGTAAACATACCTGGCAATAAAGCTCATTCTCATTCTCATTAACAACAGTTGTAGTTGGAATGGTGGATGTCTTCCAGTGTTTTTAAGAAAAAGCCACAACTAGTTTATCCAGCAATGCATTATATCAAAAGCATTAAGTTAAGTTATCCAATCATTACTGATTGTAGTAATAGTCATGTATGCTATTCAATAGTAGTGAATTGTTTTTATACTATAGTATTAGCATGTAGAATTTTTTTTTAAATAAAGAAAGAGAGAAAGACACCAAGGCATTACAATTACACCATGTCCAAAATCATGATAATGCTCTGTAAACAGTGAAACTGTGTCAGATATCTTAAAACTCTACTTTTTCTCATTTTACCCTTTTTTTGTCATAGTCCAATGATTTTAGTTTAATTCAGTCACGTTAAATTATATCATATATATATATATATATATATAACAGTTTATACTGATAGCCTACTGCTTGTTTTGAAATGAATGCACTTCTTATAATTGTTGTCTTTTTGTTGTAGATGGACCTGAAGCTACTTTTCATATCCACATTATTAGGGATGGTATGTTGCAACAGCGCACAGCAAGGTAATGTGATGACCTCTCAGATCACTGTTGTTTTTTAATGCTAATGCAGTGTATTTCTGTCCAGTGTTCTGTGACTCTGACTCCTTCAGAATTAATAAGCGCTGGGTTTCTATGAGGATAACAAATCGTTCTCTCTTCAGAGCGAGTGGTTAAATACTGATGTCATTACTCAGAGCTCGCTCCACCCAGTGTGGTTGGAGCATTATCCGTAATGGAAAACACAGAGTAGTCATCTTTGACTCCCGTTGCAGCAAGCCGGAGTGATGGAAATGAATGGAAGCTGTAGATGTGAAATGCTCTCCATCTCTTCTGTTCTGCAGAGGGCAACGAGTGCATCAAAGCCAATGCTTTATCCTGTGGCGAGTGCATACAAGTGGGGGCTAAATGTGGATGGTGCACTGATGCAGTGAGTAGCATTCAAATACCACGGTTGTTCTGTTCTTTATCCCTTCAAACACATTTCTTGACACAGTATAGCAATGCAGAATTACATTCACATTCATGCTGACTAATCAGATCCTTACTGATGCATGATTATATGTCTGATATTGTTTATTATTAGGAGGTTAATATGTATATGTAATATAAGTAACCAGCAGGACCAAACAGGTATGATGCCAAACAAAATGACTCAAACTAAGACATCATCAGACATTAATAGGAATGGCAGAGTTGCCAGGAAACAGTAATGATGGATGAATGTTAATTCCATTAATGCCAAGAAACCTCATTCCAGCTGCTTCTGCATGGAAACAAAAGTGTTTTTGGTACAGAGATTTGGTAGAGATTATTTAAGATGTAAATGTAAATAACTAAATTCATTAGTTAAATTCATATAACTAGTTCATTAGTAAATTAGTAAATTCACTGTGTGCTCCAAGACTGAATTTTAAATATCAAGTTGTCATAACACAGGTATTTCTTTATTAACTCTTAAGGGGATATTCTTTTCTAAAATTGTCTCTTTTTAGACATTCTCAGGAAACTTTTTTTTTTGTTAGGTTAAAATTGTTCTTTCTGACAGTTCATGGTTTGTAATTGTATAGGATGTGCTTAATTTCTTTATTGTTTTCTATGATAAATGTACACAATCATTAATTTTTTAAAAGAAATTGTTCATTTTATTAAACAAGGACAATTTTCCAAAAAAAAAAAAAAAAATCAGAAATGTTTCTCGAGCAGTAAATCATCATATTTTCATGATTTCTGAAGATCATGTGACACTGAAGACTGGAGGAATGATGCTGAAAATACAGCGGAGCATCACATAAATAAATTTACCACAAACAGATGCTGAATGAAACAAGAAACATGACAAAAGAACTACAACTGAAAGATCAGGGCCCGGTTCCCCGATAACGTTCACTCTTAGCGCGCTAAGAAGACATCGTAAGATATATCTTACCAAAGTTGTTGATGTTTTTAAGTGTGTTCCCCGAAGTGTCCCTTAGGAAGCTTCTTAGCACGCTGCATCTTACGTCCGACGTTACAAGAGCGCTGTCCCGAGTGAAGGTGCTGAATTAGTTGGCATCGATTGCTCAGGAATCGATTTTCCACTTTACGCGAAGGTGCAATACAGCGTTAAGAAAGACAACACGTTCTATGCAAATGAAACATTCCTCAAATTATTACAGTAACATTTATTATAACATAGTTTAAGTTATCAGTAAAATATAGACTATAAATTAAATTATCAAAGGGTCAGTAATATGTTGACACGATAGGCTATGTTGTGACGGTTAGACGAACCGGTTATCCCTCGCTAATCATCCATCCCGTTGTGCCACTTGTGCCGCTTCTTGACATGGGTTTAACGACTTATAAAAATTATATAATACACTTTTATATTAATGGCAAGGTACTTTACAATTAGAATTGATTTGCAAGCAGCTGCAGTTACTTCTGTTTAATGCGGTATTGATTGCAATTGGTTTATGTTTTTAATAAAAAGCAACCTATCTACAATGAACAGAGAGAGAGAGAGAGAGAGAGAGAGAGAGAGAGAGAGAGAGAGTTAGATACAAAATATGCTGGGGAAGCAACGTAAAAAAGGGCACCAAGCCTCTCGTCAGAGGAACTTGAAGTGTTGCTGGACCTTGCCACCAGGTCAGATATCACACCCCTATGGTCCACTATAACCTGCACATTTATGGCCGCGTCTTCCTTTCGCGATAAGTAGCCTACGCCTGATCATTCACTGATGGATTGGCGATAGGGATGAGTGCCATCCACCAGGATGCAATCCCCGGCATGGCGCAGAAGGGCGTTGGTGACTGTGTGGACGCACTTCCACACAGAGGTCTTGATTAGGCTGTAGCCCTGTCCCACGACCTCGATGAATCTCTCTGTAGCAAAAAAAAAAAAAAAAAAAAAAAAAAAAAAAGTAGCGCTGGGCTTCAGGGCTTAAAGCAGGATTTCGCCGCATTAGTCTGGCCAGCGCAGGTCTGGGAAGGTCCAGCTGCTCCACAATGAGTTGTCTTGGGAGGGGATTTTTTTTAATATAGCCACCTCAGGCAAAATGTCAAAAGGGCTTAAGTTTTGCAGAATAAAAAAACTGACATAGACTAAACGGCTCCGATTCAATACAAGAACACGTTGGATCTCTGCTATAGTTGGTCGCTTACTGGACACCACCATTCTTACCCATTTAAAGATCTTAGCCATTTAGAGCCAAATTGTTTGCCAGATTTTAATTATCAAAAAAATGATTGCCAATTCGCTTTAATTACATTACGAAAAAGCCTAGGCTAATTACCACCTTATTAGTTCTGTAACCACATAAAGTCAACTTCATAAATAGGCCTGTATCCATTGCGAACATAATTTATTATGAGTCTTAAAAAATAACAGAAAATCATTGTTGAGCCACAAAATTGTCAACATACCATAGTTTGACTTGTACTTCGCTACGCTGGTTTCTAAAGACTGCTGTACAGTAGCGTCATGAGCTCAAATAACGCTAAGAGAGAGCTACGAATGGTCCAGACCAACCTTACGAAAGTGTGACTTACAGAAGATATACTTAGCGAACGAACGTTTCGGGAACCGTGCCATAAGGTTAAGAGAGAGGTTAAGGAATAGGTTAAGAACTACTTAGCGATAAGAACGTTTTGGGGAACCGGGCCCAGATTGTTAATTGATGTAATTCTTTGTTAGAATATTTATATTAGAATTTTTACAGTAGATCTGTGTTATTCACTGCTTCATCAACATCTTTGAGTAATCTGACATTCTTAAAGGCATACTCCACCCCAAAATGAAAATTTGTCATTAATCACTTACTCCCATGTCGTTCCAAACCCGTAAAAGCTGCATTTGTCTTCAGAACACATTTTAAGATATTCTGGATGTAAACCGGGAGGTTTGTGACTGTCCCATAGACTGCTAAGTAACTTACACTGTCAAGGTCCAGAAAAGTATGAAATTTTCCATTTTGGGGTGGAGTATCCCTTTAATTCACATAACACAAGCAGTCACAGCTGTTATATTTCCTGTGCATCAGGAGTTTCTGAAGCAGGGAGAGCCGACGTCAGCGCGCTGTGATGAGCTGGAGTCGCTCAGGAAGAGAGGCTGTGGCCAGATGGAGAACCCTCACGGGAGCCTAAAGATCCTCAAGAACAAAGCAGTGACCAACCGCAAGAAAGGAGCAGAGAAACTCCGACCCGAGGACATTACACAGATCCAGCCTCAGAAACTCAGCCTCAACCTCAGATCTGGTGCAGACTCACAATCTGATATCCGTGATGGTTTTTATTGATCTGTGCAAGTAATTTTGGGAATACTAATGGATTTGATGTGCTATGCCTATAGGGGAACCTCAAAATATCAAACTGAAGTTCAAGAGGGCTGAAGACTATCCCATAGACCTGTACTATCTGATGGACCTGTCCTACTCCATGAAGGATGACCTGGAGAACGTCAAGAACCTAGGGACGAGTCTGATGAAGGAAATGTCCAAGATCACCTCAGATTTCAGAATAGGTGAGAGTCTTATCAAATCAAAACTAAACACTTAGCTCTATTATATACATGGTTTAAACATGTAATAACACACACACACACACACATACACATATATATGGCAAACTAAAATGTTTGAATGTTAATTTACATAAACCACATACATCTTTCCATTAAAAAAGTCTTATTTTTATATGTAATGAAAGTTTATGTTTTTGGTTCTCTGATGTTGGTTAATGGTCACTGACAACAAGTGTTTTATTATGTATAATTATATACTTGATTTAATTTTTAATTATTTATTTAAAGTATAGGGCACTATTTGGTCATTTTATATATATATAAATTCTTCACTTTCAAATGTTAAAACCCTTTTGGCGGAAAGACAGCTGCTGATAAACACCTCTCATTACTGAGAAAATGCTGAAAACCTGTGAGACTTTTTATGGACTAATTTTAACACATTTTCATGAAAACTTTGACTTGTGATTAATGCTGTCAAACGATTAATCACGATTAATCACATCCAAAATAAAGGTTTTAGTTTTCATAATGTATGTGTGTATACTGTGTATATTTATTATGTATATATAAATACAAACACATGCATGTATAGCTTTAAGAAAAATTGTATGTGTATATTTTAAATATATTTTTATACAATTAAAATTATACAATATAAAATATAAAAATATAGAAATGTATAAACATGTAAATATATACTGTATGTGTGTGTTTGTGTGTGTGTGTGTGTGTGTGTGTGTGTGAATGTATATATACATAATAAATACACAGTACATATACATATATAATGTAAACAGAAACTTTTATTTTGGATGCGATTTATCATGATTTACAGTTTGACAGCACTACTAGAATATGACATTATTATAAAATGCTAAAATCAGACATAATCAAAGCTTTCCTAACACTGCCAAAGAGACAAGAGCAGGCATGCATTTCAAGCTAAGACGCTGCTTTGCTCATTTCCGGACAGGTTTCGGCTCTTTTGTGGAGAAGACGGTGATGCCGTACATCAGCACGACTCCAGCCAAGCTCCTGAACCCCTGCACAGGGGACCAAAACTGCACCAGTCCCTTCAGCTACAAGAACGTGCTGAAACTGACCAGCAACGGGGAGCAGTTCAACAGTCTGGTGGGAAAACAGCAGATATCTGGCAACCTGGACTCCCCTGAGGGGGGGTTTGATGCCATCATGCAGGTGGCCGTCTGCGGAGTGAGTTATTTACAATGCACTGAGAATATGAGTCCTTACTTTGTTGTTTTTCAGTGGAGATATTGAAATGCTGCAGTAATATGGTCATTTGTGTCCTCCTTCTTCCTGTTGTTTCTCAGGAGCACATCGGCTGGAGAAACGTCACTCGTTTGTTGGTGTTCTCCACAGACGCAGGTTTCCATTTTGCTGGCGATGGCAAACTAGGTGGAATCGTGCTTCCCAATGATGGGAAATGTCACTTAGAAAACAACATGTACACCATGAGCCATTATTACGTGCGTATATGACATCGTCAGCTGATTTACAGACCAGATTATCAGATGTTTGACAGATTTAGCAGAGCTTTCATTTCTTTTCTTGACTAGGATTACCCCTCCATTGCCCACCTGGTTCAGAAACTGAGTGAAAACAACATCCAGACCATCTTTGCCATTACAGAGGAGTTCCAGCCTGTTTACAAAGTAGGTCCACATATGATCATCCTAATGATGTGTATGGAACGGTGTGTGTCTGAGCAAAAACACTTATTTTTCTCTGTTTGGGGCCTGTAGTTCCTTTCTCTTCTTTGCATTTGGCTAATTTGTGAAGGTTTCCACCTGGCTTCTAGTCTTTTTCCACACTAGTCTAAACGTAGGAAACTTTGTGGTGCTGGTTGGATGCAAACCAATCATTAATGCGAACCGATCATAAAAGTATTAAATGTGTCATGTTGATGCTGTTGCACAATTGAGGACTCAAATCATCCCACACAGCCAAAAATAAATAAATAAATCAAATCAAATATATATATTTTTAATATGACTCAAAATTTAAAAACATGGCCAAATAATCAACATTTTACTTTTATATTTACATAAATATATTCTTGGCTGTTTTTGTGCATAATAATAATGTTTGTTTTGCTATGTTGCGTAATAACAATAATTATACTACATATATATATATATATATATATATACAACCCGAATTCCGGAAAAGTTGGGACGTTTTTTAAATTTTAATAAAATGAAAACTAAAAGACTTTCAAATCTCATGAGCCAATATTTTATTCACAATAGAACATAGATAACATAGCAAATGTTTAAATTGAGAAAGTTTACAATTTTATGCACAAAATGAGCTCATTTCAATTTTGATTTCTGCTACAGGTCTCAAAATAGTTGGGACGGGGCATGTTTACCATGGTGTAGCATCTCCTTTTCTTTTCAAAACAGTTTGAAGACGTCTGGGCATTGAGGCTATGAGTTGCTGGAGTTTTGCTGTTGGAATTTGGTCCCATTCTTGCCTTATATAGATTTCCAGCTGCTGAAGACTTCGTGGTCATCTTTGACGTATTTTTCGTTTAATGATGCGCCAAATGTTCTCTATAGGTGAAAGATCTGGACTGCAGGCAGGCCAGGTTAGCACCCGGACTCTTCTACGACGAAGCCATGCTGTTGTTATAGCTGCAGTATGTGGTTTTGCATTGTCCTGCTGAAATAAACAAGGCCTTCCCTGAAATAGACGTTGTTTGGAGGGAAGCATATGTTGCTCTAAAACCTTTATATACCTTTCAGCATTCACAGAGCCTTCCAAAACATGCAAGCTGCCCATACCGTATGCACTTATGCACCCCCATACCATCAGAGATGCTGGCTTTTGAACTGAACGCTGATAACATGCTGGAAGGTCTCCCTCCTCTTTAGCCCGGAGGACACGGCGTCCGTGATTTCCAACAAGAATGTCAAATTTGGACTCGTCTGACCATAAAACACTATTCCACTTTGAAATAGTCCATTTTAAATGAGCCTTGGCCCACAGGACACGACGGCGCTTCTGGACCATGTTCACATATGGCTTCCTTTTTGCATGATAGAGCTTTAGTTGGCATCTGCTGATGGCACGGCGGATTGTGTTTACCGACAGTGGTTTCTGAAAGTATTCCTGGGCCCATTTAGTAATGTCATTGACACAATCATGCCGATGAGTGATGCAGTGTCGTCTGAGAGCCCGAAGACCACGGGCATCCAATAAAGGTCTCCGGCCTTGTCCCTTACGCACAGAGATTTCTCCAGTTCCTCTGAATCTTTTGATGATGTTATGCACTGTAGATGATGAGATTTGCAAAGCCTTTGCAATTTGACGTTGAGGAACATTGTTTTTAAAGTTTTCCACAATGTTTTTACGCAGTCTTTCACAGATTGGAGAGCCTCTGCCCATCTTTACTTCTGAGAGACTCTGCTTCTCTAAGACAAAGCTTTTATAGCTAATCATGTTACAGACCTGATATCAATTAACTTAATTAATCACTAGATGTTCTCCCAGCTGAATCTTTTCAAAACTGCTTGCTTTTTTAGCCATTTGTTGCCCCCGTGCCAACTTTTTTGAGACCTGTAGCAGGCATTAAATTTTAAATGAGCTAATTAAGTGGATAAAAGTGTAAAATTTCTCAGTTTAAACATTTGCTACGTTATCTATGTTCTATTGTGAATAACATATTGGCTCATGTGATTTGAAATTCCTTTAGTTTTCATTTTATTAAAATTTAAAAAACGTCCCAACTTTTCCGGAATTCGGGTTGTATATATAACATTATTAAATAATTATAAATTTCAAAAATATATTTAACTGAGTTTTATAGATTACAACATATATTTAGCATATATTTAAAATATGGTTTGGCCAGATTTTTTTTTTTTTTTTGCCTGTATGGGACTTTTTGAGGCAAGATATGCCATTACTTAGGCCTAAAGTTACTGCACAATAAACCGAACACTATCCAACTCTTATGGTGCAAATAGAGCGTCTGGCGCGAGTGATTTCAATGTTAAGTCAATGCAAAGACGCGAAATAGACAACCTCCAAAATTTGGCGAAACACATTTGTAAATAGATGCTGTCTTTATAAATAAACCGCATATTTGAGTTTAAAACAACTACATTATCGCATGAAATACTTTTAAAACTACATTTCATGACACGATAAAAGTAATATTTAGAAAAGTATCCGAATAAAAATGGTGGATGAAAATGCTGCGTGAACTCAGCTGGCAGAAGCCCCCCCCCCATGACGCGAATTCGCGTCTGTTGTGAAGTTAATTTCATGCGCGAATGAAGCGTATGAACTGGAAATGTTCAAGCGTCCAACTATGCGCGAATAGCGCGATTTATTCTCGCAAGTCACGTCTGATGTGAACACAGCATTAACTATTCAGTATAGTAACATGTTAGCATGTGTTGATGTGAGGTGGTTCATAAGATTTGAGTTGCTTGAGGCAGACGTGGATAAAGACTTTTTTCCTGGGCATAGCATGCATGTTACAGAAACATTCTAGCCTCTAATTTCAATTAACGAGAAGTGTAGTGCCGGTGACCGGTACTTCCAGTTCGAGAACGCCATTATCGCTGACTCCGTCTTGTGTTTAGTGGTTGTCGGAGCGTGCAGTGAGACAGCGTGAGCAGGGCACCGCCCACCCAGCCAATCATCATCGGATTTGCAACGTTGCAGGCAGCTGATGTATAGCCACTAGCCAAAGCATGACACCTCGCGGTTTATTCAACCAAATTGTAGTAACGCGACATTACTACATTCTCAGTAAAGATAATGGCGTTGCAACGATGGGAAAAGTAATTAAGGCCGAAGGTCTGATGACATGACCACAAAGTCGATCATCGACCTCCAGCCTAGGGTGTCCTGGTGCCAAGTGCACTGATGGACACCCTTATGCTTAAACATGGTGTTCGTTATGGACAAACCGTGGTTAGCACAGAAATCCAATAACAGAACACCACTCGGGTTCATATCAGGGGGGGGGCGTTCCTCCCAATCACACCCCTCCAGGTGTCACTGTCACTGCCCATGTGGGTGATGAAGTCCCCCAGTAGAACGACGGAGTCTCCAAATGGAGCACTATCCAGCACCCCTCCCAGAGACTCCAAGAAGGCCGGGTACTCTGCACTGCTGTTCGGCCCGTAGGCACAAACGACAGTGAGAGACCTATCCCCGACTCGAAGGCGCAGGGAAGCGACCCTCTCGTTCACCGGGGTGAACTCCAACACATGGCGGCTGAGCTGGGGGTCTTTAAGCAAACCCACTCCAGCCCTCCGCCTCTCACCATGGGCAACTCCAGAGTGGTAGAGAGTCCAGCCTCTCTCAAGAAGTGTGGTTCCAGAGCCCAAGCAGTGCGTGGAGGTGAGCCCGACTATCTCTAGTCGGTACCTCTCGACCTCCCGCACAAGCTCAGGCTCCTTCCCCGCCAACGAGGTGACATTCCACGTCCCTAAAGCCAGATTCTGTGTCCGGAGATCGGGTCGTCGGGGGTCTTGCCTTCGACTGTTGCCCAATCCACTATGCACCGGCCCCTTACGCTCCCTCCTGCATTTAACTCCATTAGTAATGCCGTTATACTTAAATGCCGTTACTCCCAACACTGGTGATCAGCTTTATAATATTCACCTGCTGAGTGATAAAAAAGGCAAGAGAATCGCATTGATTTGCATTAAATGAGCCACAGCTGGAGAAAAGACTGTGTTACAAACGGATGAACTGTAACTGCGAGACTAAAACTCACAGGCATCTGAACAGTTTGAATCCAGCTTCTCTGTATTTGGAAAGCCACAACCCCAAAATAGTTTCCAGCTTGGAATGATCTGAACGCCGAGGTCATAATTTTAAGTTCCTGTCTGCCGTTTAACAGGACTCTTGTAAAACAAACACCCCGAGTCCCTGTGCTGAAGATCCATGAATGTTTTTTTTTTTCTCTTTTTCCACAGGAACTTAAAAACCTGATCCCAAAGTCTGCAGTCGGGACTCTTTCAGCCAACTCCAGCAATGTTATCAATCTTATCATCGATGCCTACAATGTGAGCCCATGAAGTTTCTTTAGATTATCTGAAGTCTTTGAAGGAACTGGCCTGATTTCTGTTTCCCCTCAGTCTCTTTCCTCCGAGGTGATCCTGGAGAACAGTAAGCTTCCTGAAGGAGTGAGCATCAGCTATCAGTCTCGCTGTAAGAACGGAGTGGTGAACGAGGGAGAGAACGGAAGGAAGTGCTCTAACATCTCCATCGGAGACGAGGTGAGGCCACATCAGCTCATAGCAACATGCATCATCCGTCATCCGTAGCAGAAGCCGCTAGCCTGTTGTTTTCTGTTTCCAATGCATTTCCAGGTATCATTCAACATTAACATCACGGCTCAAGGCTGTCCCAAACAAGGCAAACCTGAGAGCATTAAGATCAAGCCCCTGGGCTTCACTGAGGAGGTGGAGATCATGCTCAACTTCATCTGCGAGTGTGAATGTCACAAACACGGCATCAGGAACAGTGAGATGTGTCATAACGGCAACGGGACGTTTGAGTGTGGCGCCTGCAGGTGAGACGCTCCTCACAACAGCCCACAAGTCTGTGTTTCAATGCTAAATTACATTTGATGTGTTTTCCTGGAAGGTGAAGCAAGTTGCAAATACTCAGCTTAAAGGGGTAGTTCACCCAAAAATTAAAATTTTGTTATTAATTACTCCCTCTCATGTCGTTCCAAACCTGTGAGACCTCGTGTTAGGATCACTGCTGTCTATGGAGGGTCCGAGAGCTCTCGGATTTCATCAGAAATATCTCAATTTGTGTTTTGAAGATGAACGAAGGTCTTATGGGTTTGGAACAACATGACGGGGAGTGATTAATGACAGGATTTTCATGTTTGGGTGAAGTAACCCTTTAAAACAATCCTATAATAAATGTTTTGTGTACTTTTGTCATTTTTTGAGTCTTTTTAGTTCAATTTCTAATTAGCTTTAATTAATTTTTAGTCAGATTTTAGCACTTCAATCTAAACAAACCTCTGGGGCATTTCTAATTTCCATATATGTTTTTCATCCGAGATTATATTAGATATTTGTCAGCTTTTTTCAATGAATGAAAATGATTTTAATATTTTTATGTAACATATTTTGCATAAAATGAAGACCATTTTTATATCCTTTTTCTTGTTTTCACTGAATATCAGCATATTTTCCCACAAAATTCCCATTTACAAGAAAAAATGGAAATAAAAAAAAGTATTTGAATTTTGAATTATATTACTGTAATTGCTTGGACTTTTTCTGTGTTATTCTCATGATCATAAAACATTAATTTACTGTACATTTAAAAAAAGAAAATCTAGAATGCAATGATTTGTCTATATCAGCATACATTAAAGACGATGCACTGTCAATGAAAATAATAAATCTTTTCTGATAAATACTGTTTTTGTTGATTAAGGGTTAAATACAACACTGAATCTTTGAGGTAAATAATCATTGTAAAAAATGATGCCAAAATATGTGAACTATTGTTACACTGTTTTTTTTTTACACTTATAGGTGTCAAATCATGGCAAAAACAGATGATAGTCATGTTGCTCAGAAAAAAATATTTAATAAAATTGAACAGGACACATTCTAATGCACAGAAAAAAATAAATCTATATTAAACGTTCATTGTTTTGATGCTTGAAAAGCCCTTTTCGTCTTTGACCCGTAATCATGTAAGCGAGAGTCTTTATGTGAGCTGTGTTCTCTGCGTCCTCTCAGGTGTAATAAGGGACGTGTGGGCAGGCAGTGTGAATGTCGAAAAGACGAGGTATCCACCGAAGACCTGGACAAGAACTGCCGCAAGGACAACGGCACGGACATCTGCAGCAATAACGGCGAGTGTGTGTGTGGCACCTGCGAGTGCAAGAAGAGAGACAATCCTGAAGAGCGCTACAGCGGCAAATTCTGCGAGTGTGACAACTTCAACTGCGACCGCTCCAATAATAAACTCTGTGGAGGTACGCATGTCACCAATACATCACTCGACAGATCGTTAATAGAAGAAAAGCAGCTTGGGTGGCTGAGGAAGACTGTTTGGAGGTGTTTAATGTGGTGTTCTTCCTGCAGGACACGGCCGCTGTGAGTGCAGGGTGTGTATCTGTGATGCTAACTACACGGGAAGCGCGTGTGACTGCTCTCTGGATGCCTCCACATGCTTAGCCTCCAACAAGCAGACCTGTAACGGCCGAGGGATCTGTGAGTGTGGGACCTGCAGGTGCACCGACCCCAAGTTCCAGGGTCCCACCTGTGAGATCTGCCCCACCTGCCCCGGAGTCTGCACTGAGCACAAGTCAGTGGCACACATGCACACGTCTGTCTACACAATATATGACACATTAAACTCGGTCAGTACATGCACAGCTTCAGTGATGAACTGTAACACATCATACGATATACTGGGTACCACTTTTTTTCTGTCCAAAATAGATATAATATACTCTAAAAATATAATGTAAACAGCATGGGTTATAATTATTTTATTTTTTTTAATGGCAAAATATATTCTAGAATTCACTGCAAGTGGTAAGAAAGTGCATTCCCAATCTTAAAATACATTTGGCAAAATATGTTTTTTTTAAATATATAAACTAAACTCAGTTAATTCAAACAATTATTTATAGCATGCATTAAAGACGATAGAATGCCAATGCCAGAAAATTCATTATAGTTTCATATTTATTTTATTTTTAGGGTAAGAATCCTTTATTCTTTGGGTAAACATAGATATGTAAAAGTGTGACACCACTTGTCAAAAGTTTAAAAATAAGGTTGAAATTAAGTTTGTAAAGCATAAATAAATGAATAAATTAAAGCTACAATATTGTGAAATATTATTATGATTTAAAAGAAAGAAAGAGGTAAATAAATGATGTGTGTGTGTGTGTGTGTGTGTGTGTGTGTGTGTGTGTGCTTTGCCAGTGTTTTAATATTTAAAAATATATTTTCAGATTTGTATTCATTATTATTTTTTTAAGTATTATTATTTGTCGTATGGCCAGCTGTTGTGGTATTAGTACAGTTACTAGAAGTTTTGGTAACACTTTATGGTAGCGCTTTATTTTAAGGTGTCCTTATTACACGTATTACATGTACTTGCTATTATAATTACAATTAATAACGCATAATTACATGCAAGTAGCCCTAAACCAAACCCTAATCCTAACCCTAACCATATAGGAAGTACATGTAGTTAATTAATATTACTCAGTACTTAAATGTATGACTACCCCGTAACAAGTACACCTTAAAATAAAGTGTAACCCACTTTATTTTAAGATGTCCTTGTTACACGTTAAATGTACTTACTATTATAGTAATAATATGTTATGCATAATTACCCTAAACCAAACCTAATCCTAACCCTAACCATACAGTAAGTAATGTAGTTAATTAATATCACTCAGTACTTAAATATGTATAATTACACTGTAAAAAGGACACTTTAATAAAAAAGTGTAACTGAGTTTTTCATTATTTGTCAACATAAGCTCTGTTTCTTTGCAGAGTTTGTAAGGAATGCAATGTTACCATTTATATATCTTTGCCTTTTGCTCTGTGGGAAAACCCCCAAAATCTTAAGTAGGTTTCACAATCCACTCTTCCTGTCTCAGGGAGTGTGTGCAGTGCCGAGCGTTTGGCACAGGAGAGAAGAAAGACACTTGTGAGAGAGACTGCAGCTACTTTAACCTCATCAAGGTGAAGGACAGAGATAAACTCCCTCAGCCGGTGCAGGCCTTCCCCCTCATGCACTGCAAGGAGAGAGACGCCAACGACTGCTGGTTCTACTACACCTACGCCGTCAACAACACTGAGAGGGAGGTGCATGTGGTGGAGACTTTAGGTGAGGCTTCGTATCAATACAGAGAAGAGACATGCTTTAAATATCCGAGTTTGTGTCACTTGTATTGTTACTTTAGCAGCATGAGTGTTAGTTTGCTTTAAAGGGGTCATATGATGCGGTTTTGTGAGTGTTACAAGCAGTTGGTGCATACAGTATATAAGATCCGTAAAGTCAATCACGTTTATACACTGCCTCTGAAACTTCGTTCATCATAAAAAAATTCGGATCAGGTTCGAATTTCTGCATTTTCGCATCCATAGCCAGCATTTTGATAAGAAAGGATTACAAAAAAATAAAAATAAACTGCAAAAATGCATTTCGTATTCTGTGTGCAAGGACCTTGAAGTCTCAAACCCAAAGAGAGATAGACTCATCCACGCCTTCCTAAAACATCTCATTCAAACACAACCCCACAAATCTACATATCTGTTTCCATCCAAAGACTCAAATTAAATTTATGAGCAAAATTGGAATATTGCTTTAAAAATTTGCAAATAAAGCACCGTTTTCATCCAACGAGTCCAGGAGACGTCACATGACTTTTCCAGTAAATGTGTTTCCATCGTAGTTTATGCAAATGTTTTCTTATCGGATAAAAAGTTTATCCTAATCAAATATTCTAAAATTTATGCGCATCTTGCAGTTTCCATCCAGCGTTTTTTATGTGATATTCCGAAATGCACATAAAAATAGGTAGATGGAAACATAGCTACTGTGTGGGAAGATTTGCATAACGCTGCCCAAATGTTTATCAAAGAAAGAAGGCTTAACTTTTATTCTAGCTGTAGTATTGTTGTCGTGGAGATGATGTGTGTTTCCAAATATGGTAATGGGCGTAACATTTCCGCCACAAGCTTGAGGTATTCAGCCAATCACAACGCACTTGATAGCTGGCCAATCAGAGCACACCTTGCTTTTCAGAATGTTGAGCTTTGTAAAAATCAATGTGTTTCAGAAGGCGGGGCATAGAGGAGAAACAATAATCTATAGTATGTGGAAAATAATGTGTTCTTGTACCGTAAACCACATAAACGCATTACATTACACCACATACACAACACAATGTTCTTTTTAGCAACATCATATGACCCCTTTACTGAAGTAAGGTGTGCTTGTTTTGGCAGAGTGCCCGGCGGGTCCTGACATCATCCCCATCGTAGCGGGCGTGGTCACAGGCATCGTTCTGATTGGTCTAGCTCTGCTGCTGATCTGGAAGCTGCTCATGATCATTCACGACCGCCGCGAGTTCGCCAAGTTTGAGAAGGAGAAGATGAACGCCAAGTGGGACACGGTATGAAAAAAAAGAAATACAATTAAATATTTTATTTGAGCTTGTGCTTTAAAACTTAAAGTTTTTAAACTTTCCAAAATTCCAAGATTGTTTCATCAGAAGTGTGGTTTTCCTCTTTACGAGTGCTCCGTCTGGATTTTAGATCAGCTGTGGAAGTAAAGCGAAGGCTTCTGGAGTTTCAGGGCCTGGTTTTTCTGGGTGTGCCGTAGGTCAGTCAGGACGATGCTCTGCTGCCCTCTGCTGGCTCACTTTCTGAGCAGATCTGTGAAAAAGAAGTGCACTTAATTGTACTGAATGAGCACTGATTTACAGAATTAAACTAAAATTGACAAAATGGCAAATGGTCCAGCCAAGATCAAATGCAGGATGGTGTTCACAAAGGATCCAGGTCTCTTAAATATCCAGTTTGTGAATAAGAACAGGTGGATCCAATTAACCTGTAAAAACAGAACCAAAACAAAACCCATAACATTCTACTTCAGTTCTCAAAAGAATATATTTTTAAAATCTTTATTGCACATAATTCAATTTTATTTAAGTAAAAAACACACAGAGACACTTACATGACCGTTTAACACACTTTTGTAATCATGTCAAATAAAAGACCCCTTATTTGTTTTATGTGTTTTTATTTAATTTATTATTATTATTTATAAACCTTTTATTCCATCTTCATTTAAACTCCATATGCATGCTTTGGCTCCTTTTCCCTTGATGTTCATGAAATCCTCCTCCCATCGCTCTCAGACCTCCATCCCTTTTATTCTCCACGTGTTGTCATGATTTCAGCTCTTCTGTTTCTTCATCTGTGGTTGATCTGTTGTCTGCCCCTGTCCACTCTCAGACAGACAATCCAATTTACAAGAGCCCTATTAATAAATTCAAGAACCCAATCTATGGACGTAAAGCTGTGGCTCTATAAGTTTGTATACCTCTCCTCTCTCTGCATGGCCTTTTTTCAGAGTGTGTATGTGTGTGTGTGTGTGTGTGTTTCTGTACCTGGCCACCATTTGTTATATATTCCATCCTTGTAACAAAATATTGATATATTTATAAATTGAAGTGTGTATGGTATAACTCACTAATCGGCTGCAGCATGTGCATCTGACAGTGCTGTGTCATATTGAACGAGCGTTTCACATAATATTTTGGTTTTCTTCTTTGGATATTAATATGTTCATCAAAATATATGTGAGTAATGTACAGCTGCATGTGCGTTTTTTTAACCTTCAAGGTTTTTTGGACTTTCTTGGGGTGTAGTGCATTTAGATGACACCATGAAGTTAAATTGGGCTGTATATTTGTTTCTTAGTTTTAAAATCAGATTTTTGTGTGTTTCACAGGGAGAGAACCCCATCTACAAGAGTGCCGTCACAACTGTTATCAACCCCAAATATGAAGGCAAATAATGGACGTGGATATCTCACACAGGAATGTTTTGGAAGGGATAGGTTTGCAGAAAGCCTCAGTTCTCCTTTGCTTATTTTCTCGTTGTATGTCATTCTTTTAGAACAGTATTGTAGTCGTGTACAGTCTTTATATTTACATCAGTTTTTCTTCTTTTCAACCCTGTGTACTTTCACACATTCACTCTTTTCAAACTGAACAGATATTTGTGGCTTTGCATCAAGTGCTGCAGTGAAAAGGGATCCTTGAGTCCCACCCAAAAATGGCAAAAACTCATCAAATGCCATTTAAAATCATCTTATTATTTTTGTTTATCATGTTCTTTCTGCATTCAAACCGCTTTAACAGTCATATATTGGCATAAGAAACTATCTGATCGCTGTATAAGTTGTATAAGTTTGGTTTGATATGCTAATAATCTATGCATATTCATTTACTGTCAGACGTATCTATGCCAAAAATGTCTTTGATTTTGGTGTTTGCAACTTATTGCCCATTTATTGTTGCGCTTAGAAAATCATTATGGCACGTGTCTTGTGTTTAACTGAAAATGTCTGTATTTTATATGTCATGAAGGATTATTTGTTGAGTTATTATGTGGCTCTTGATGAGTATCAGTGTATTCAGGTGATATCCTGTAGTTTGTAGCCAAATGTCCTTAAACCGCTCATTAAAAATGAGCACAATTATTCATACCTACAGATTTCAAATATGTTTTCAGTTAGTATATTTAAAAACAACAACAACAAAGGATGTTGTAATTTGCATATTTTAAATCAGAGATAAAGCTCTTTGTTGTTAAAACAATTATTTGGAAAAATAATAATAATTAGAATGTAGTTTTGTGTTCAAATGTTCATATCATATGCTCAAAGGTACAACAACCCATATATTTGTAATTATTTTAACTGAATGTAATCAGGAGATGCAGGCATTTAAATCTACAGGAATGCTCAACGTAATTAATGTCAACGCCCAATCTACTAGCTTGAGTAGCTTTTTTAAAGTGCCTTTTTCTGGTTCTCAATATTGCAGTTTTCAATTTATTTATTAAAACAAAATCTAAAAGACTGTGATCATGTCTTTTGTTTAAAAAAAAAAGTAGTAGACATCAAATAAGGTTTATTTTAGCATTGTTTTAGGGTTACTGATTGTGTGCTTATAACAATATTAAGAATTATATTACTTTTTTTAAATGTGCTTTTCTGAACTGAATTGTAATAATTGGTATTATTATTATTATTACTAATGTTTCTCTTATATAACTTAAGAATAGCATACTATGCCAATTTTGCTCTGTTCATTACATTTTGTATAAGCAGCAGGATGATGTAAGATATAATACAATTACAGCTTAAGTCTTTATACAGCACATTATTTCCCACATATGCTAGACTGAGGGTTGTGGAAGTGTTTTGTGGGGGTTTTTTATGAATTTTAACATATTTCCTGACTCATTTGACTGGATTACCAAAAATGTACGTTTATTACAATTTTGATTAAATAAAAAATCTTAATATCCATATTAATTTCTGAGATTGCCACTCGTTGCACAAAACATGCCACATAAAGAGGTTTAATGACAACAGTGTAAAAATTATCGTTCCATACTGTATGTTGTTAACTTATACATTCTTGTACATTGAAGTAGTACTCCATTATGAGTGTAAATTAAGTGCAGAAACAGACATTAACCAACAGAGGGCAGCAGCAAATAAATACAGCTAGGACCAACTGCAGCCAAAAAACACAATCACCATCAACTCACTGAATCAGTGAGATGGACTCATTGTACCATTAACCAATTCATTCATAACACACTGTATGACCACAGAACAATAATTGACAGGTATATATGCAACACACACTAAGCTGTGTCTCAGGTTGTGTCCTATATTAATTTCCAGATGACACTGGGAGGTCATTTCACCAGACCAGCCCCATGTGATCACGAGGAAACCACATGACAGCCAACTGATTAGCTTTATATTAGACACAGCCTCTTACTAATTGTACTAATCTTTAATGAACAAGCACTGGCATGTCAGCAAGTTACTTTTTAATATATAAACATATAGATTTTCCCTACCCATGCACACTGACAACACTAATTCTTCCCATGCAAGCAGAATTAGGTTTTTGTGACCCAGCTGCAACAACAAAACACATTTTTCCCATCCATCTCGCTGAGTAATTGATTTCATCTGTGCTTGTATAATAGTGATTCATACTAACAACTGAAACAAGTTATGATTATGGTTATCATGAGCGTAATGCACATCTGACTAGAGATGTTCTTAGGTTAATGGATCTTGCTAAAGATTTATTTGAGGGGAAAGATCTATTAAGTGTCACTGTGGTCAACAGTGTGAACAAGCAAGACTTTGGATCCTCTTAAAGACATATCTCATTCAAATATAGCTAATCTCTCAAAGAACTGACATCTGGATGCATCTGGTGGATGCTTTAACGTTCCTGTTTGAAGGCGGTTTTCTTCCAAGTATAATGTTACTATTCACTGCACTACATCACTACATGTGTTATCCTTGTCACTTTCCTAATTGTTCATAGATACAACAAATGAAAGAAGACATTTGATTGTAAATAAGTAGCCCTTTATTGGGTGTTTTTAGCAGCAACATATTGCTTTCACAAAATGATTTTTATCACAAAAGTTTCCAAATCTCATGTAATCCTTGCCTAGCGTTATCTGGGCTATATCAAACGAAAGACTTAAGACCTTTGGGTAATTTTGGGATTGTCAGTAATGCCCTTTAAAGTGCAAATGCCCATATTTTCCTAGTTATTTTGAACAAAGATGGTCTCTTGAATATCATTTTGAATATAATTTTTCTGAAGTAAATTAGTAAGATTTATTAGTAAAAGAATAGTTCACCCAAAAAGAAAATTCATCTTATTCACCACTTCTATGGAAAAAGCAAGTAGTATATTATTAAAAGTTTTAAAGTTTACATTAAACAATGTAATGGGACAGACTCTGGACAACCAGCTAAAGAGCTTTTGTAGAAAACCCAACATAAATCAACCCAAATAAACATAGTTCAGACCCCTAGGAAACATCAGCTTACGGGTGACGTACAGTGACAATATAATACATCTCTTCCATGTGATAAATATTATGCTATATGTCATGTAGGCTATTTTTTTATATATTACAAGAGCATGGTACAGCTCTGCAAGAAGCAACATTATGCACCAGATGTGTCTCAAAACCTAAGGACCTTCTGTTGACATGCTACTGCCGAAATTGTTAGTGTTGTGTCAGTCTGATGTTCAGTGCACTATGTGCATGACATGTAACTAAAAAATAAAATCAGTCACAAGGTTAGGCTTAATATTCTGTTTATGTGTCTATTAATATCAAACCTTGCTCCTGTAAGGCCTCCATGCTGAAGTTTAGTTCCAACCAGCTCCAGCACACCTGTCCAGAGATTCTTAGTAATCCTGAAGAACTGGTTTAGGTTTACAGCTAGACCAGTCTCATGTTTGAGAACACTGAGCAAGACTCTATGACCAGAATTTGATCTGGCTCCTGGAGGGCCACCTTCCAGCAAAGTTTAGCTCCAACCCAAATTAAAATGAAATCCAAACAAGCTTATTAAGTTCCTTACAAACTTCTTAACAGGGGCCTGTTTCACAAAGCAGGTTAAGTGAAAACTCTGAGTATGTTAACCCTGAAATGAGGGAAACTCTAGATTTTCTGTTTCAGAATGGAAGGTTTGTCAAACCCGAGAAAGCAGGGTAAGTCGAGCCCATTTCTGAAAGAGAGGTATCTTATACTCAGAGTCAGTTACCATGGTAACTTACTCTATGAACCTAACCTGGTCAGGAGCAGGTTTTCTTCGATAAACCCAGAGTTTCTTTCGGTCTCCTCCCCTTTTTAAACACTTAATTGATGCACGTTGGAAAAATGCTCTTCTTACTAAGTGTTTTTTATTCCCCCCCCTCCCCCCCCCAAGTACAAATATAAAAAAAGTAATAAAATAAAGATTGATTTTCTATATAAGAAAATGATATAAGATACTTAGTCTTGTTTCCTGGGGGATCTAAATTAAGTGCATTTTACTTAAATCAAATATATGCCAGTGTGGTAATAAAAATAATCTTAATGCAAATTTAAAACAAGATTATTCTGAGTGTCTATTACTAAGTGCAAATCTACTGTAGCTCCGCCCTCCCACGTCACATAAGGTTAAATATGACACATGTGAGTAACGGCTTCAATGGTGTAGGCAGTAATGTTTTGGGCACGGAAAACTAGCTTGTAACGTGATTGATTGGGTTAGAGTCCGGCTTTTGCCGAGCTCGTTCTTCTCACTTTTCCCATCACATGTCACATTAGAATTTATTTTCAATAAAAATTAACAAAATGTTCTAAAAATGGAAGTAAAGTGCCTAACGAGTGTTTAATAATGATGCAATATAATAATTGCATCCTGTTAATGTATAACAATACTGAGGTGCACATGGGCCTAGTATGTATCTGCCAGTATAAAGTATAACTAGCATCTAATTATTATTTACACTCAGCCTGTTGCAAAGAACTGCAACTTTTACAAGGTAAATAGAATATATCACGATTTTCATTGTATTTTTTTTCTGTTAATAGCATCTAGAGCTACTTGCACTTAGCCTACTGTAAATAGGATCTATCGCTAAGAAAGTATGTTAATTCCACTTAGTGTAAATAGCCACTGCTGTATTTTTCTTACTCTACTGGCAGATCATTTGTAAAATAAGAAAATGCACTTAAAATATTTATTAATATGATTAATTTATATATATATTTGACCATGAGATACCATAAAATGATTAGCTATTAGTTCATTAATCTAACGTTCTGCCAGTTTTCACCTGTGATATAACACTTAGAAGAATTACATTTGTATCGAGTCTGAAGATTGATAATGGCTTTTTATAGTTGTGGTGCACGCGCTTAACTCAGAGTCAGTCAATTTAGAGTTGATTAAACCAACTCATTTCAGCTGTTCTGTAACCCAAAACTCAGAGTTTCTCATCTCAGGGTAAGTCAACTCAGAGTTCAAGTTTAAACTCAGAGTTGGTTGAACCTCCTTAGTGAAACGGGAGCCAGGTGTGTTGGAGCAAAACTCTGCCGACAGTCTCCCCTAGGAGCAGAGTTTGAGACCCCAGAGTAGGCAGGAGACCAGTGTCTCCCAAGTCCCCAAGGGAGACATCCAAAATGTGCACTGGTGGTGTGCCTTCAGGAACAACGTATAAAAACACTGTAGGAGACAACAAATTAACTCACTAGATCAGGGGTGTCCAATCCTGCTCCCAGAGGGCCACCTCCCATTAAAGTTTATCTCCAACCCAAATTAAATACATCTGAACAAGCTAATCAAGCTTGTCTGCTAATACACTCATTAGTAGAGACTCCAAGACTTGAAATGGATGGTAAGATAAAGGAGACATCCAAAATGTCTACTGTTGGTGTGCCTCCAAAAACAGGGTTGGGAAACACTGCAGTAGACAGCGAACTGATTCATAAGGTCAAAGGTGACATGTCTGCACCTGAAGGGCCACTGTCCTGTAGAATTTAGCCCCAACCCAAATTAAGTATCTAAACACAAGCTAATCAAGGTATTTGGGCTTACTACAAACTTCTAGGCAGGCGTGTTGGAAGTTAAACTCTGCAGGACAGTGGTCCTCCAGAAGCAGTGAGTTGCGCCAGAATTTCAGTAGGCCAATGTTTCTCATGCCTGTTTGTAGAGGCACAGTACACATTTTTAAACTCTTCCTAATCAAAGTTCTCTGAATAAACTCATCAGCTTGATAGTAGTGACTCTTAGACTTGAAATGGATGGGTCAGATAAAGGAGACCCCCAAAATATGTACTGTTTGGTTGCCTCCAGAAACAGGATTGGAAAACACTGCAGTAGATAACAAGTTGACTCAGTAGGTCAGGTGTGACCTATTCTGCATCTGGAGGGCCACTGTCCTGCAGAGTTTAGCTTTAACATGAATTAAACACAAGCTAATCAAGTTCTTTAGGATTACTAGAAATGTCTGGACAGGTGTGTCGGAGCTAAACTCTGCACAACATTGGTCCTTCAGGAGCAGGGGTTGACACCCTTGAGTTGCTCCAGAATTTCGGCAGAAGACCAGTGTTTCCCATACTTGTTTGTGAAGACACAGAACACATTTTCAAACTCTTCATAATTACAAATCTAATTCAAACTCATTTGCTTGTTAGTAGGGAGACATTCCAAATGTACTGTTGGTCTGCCTCCAGCAACAGGGTTAGGAAACACTGCAGTAGACAGCTAATTGATTAACTAGGTAAAGAATGTCCTGTCCTGCTCTTGGAAGGCCTCTGTCCTGTAGAGTTTAGCTCCAACCCACTTTAAACACATCTGAACCAACCAATTACAGTCAGGATTACTAGATCACTTTTGGTCAGGTGTGTTGGAGTTAGACTCTGCATAAGCGGCCTTCCAGGGGAAAGGGGTCCTTATCAAGTCAGGGGTCACCAGACTCGGCCCTGGAGTGCAGGGGTGCTTCTCAATTCTTATTTGTGCATCCTCGTTTCCTTTCCTCACTTCCTATCCTTGTGTCTTAGCTCCAACCCCTCAGGATGAGAGAAGGACACAAGGAAAAGATGCTTAATACTCACATTTATGTGTGTTTGTATTTTCTGCCATGGTTAGCACTTGGTGCAGATGTGAAGGGGAGGAAAATTTGTACGTGTCATGTTTAGTCGATAAAACACTTCCGCAAAAGATACACCTGTGTATCCTCGCTCACCTTCTTCGGTGCAATTAGAGATTTGAGATGTCCTGCAATATGGCTGAGCTTGATCGGTTTCCAAGGCTGCATTCCAGTTCACATTTAGACATGCACTCACAAACTTCCCTATGCACTTGCCCTCGAGGGAATCCCTGCCACCATTTTTGAAGTGAGGAAAGTTTACATGGACATACCCTTGATCCTTCAATACATTTATACATTTTACATTTATAACACCCCAAGCATATTTATATACATATAGAATGCTTCACCAAACTATTTTGTAAGGGGAAATGTGTTAACAGTAAACCAACTCCATAGCATATTCTAAGTGATGAAGGGCTTAGGATGTTCCAATTCAGCCCATTCCATTCGGCCAGTAGTGGGTACTCATGCAACGTAATCAATGATGTTCATCCGAGTAATGAGATGGAAGGAAGTTAGCGAGTGTAGGTTATAACAAAAGTGAACTGGAACGCAGCCAAAGTCATAGGATGGTGGACGAAGGAGTGAGAAAAAGAGGAGTTTAGCATCAACCCTAATTAAACACACTTGAACAAGCTAATCAAGGTCTTACTAGGTATACTTGAAACTTCCAGGCAGGTGTGTTGAGGCAAATTTGGATCAAGTTTGGTGACCCCTGGACTAAGCACCCCAGTACCATGTTTTGAGACATATCCACCTTGTTGCATCTCATCAGGCAGTCATAGGAATGCAAAAAGTATAAACATCTGTTTTTCTAAGAGGTCGACACCTCTGGCGTCCCCAACCTGTCCCCTCAGTAGAAAGCAGGTATAGTGTGTTCGATAACACAGCGTCTGCAGTGCTGTCGGACCAGTCGAAGTGCCTCAGGTGGCACCTCACACTCTTGTACGTTTAGTAACTGCAGCTCGGGACATCCCACTGCTAGCGCCATGAGCCCTCTCCCTGTCAAACTCTCACAGCCTCTCAGACTCAGCCTTCGTAGCCCTTCACAACAACGTGCTAACACCTCCAACCCAATGTCTGACACCAGCGGACAGCGTCCAACATCTATGGACCTCAATCGGGAGCAGTTGCGAGCTAAGTGGCCCAAACCCTGGTCTGTTAGCCCCTCGCATCCCCGCGCATTCAGGTAGCGGAGCCGCGGACAGTAACGTGCTACATAGCGCAGTCCAACGTCTGTTATGCGCATACAATGCGCCACGCTCAGATAGCGTAAACGGCCCTCAAGGCGAGCGACCTCACGTAAGCCAAAGTCTCCAATCAGATGGCAGTCGCTAAGGCTAAGCTCACGTAAAGCAGTGCAGTGCAGTGCTAGCTGTCGCAGGGCCTCGTCTGTTAGCCGGCTGCAGCGCCGCAGGTAGAGGTGTGTGAGACGCGGACAATGAAATGCAATGGTCCTCAAGCCTTTGTCCTCCAGTGATACACAGTCTGTCATGTCCAGGTGCTGCAGGCTGATCTGCTGTCCATGTAGAGGTGTGAGCTGTAGAGTCGCCTCCTCCGTCAAGCTGATACAGGTCACTTTAGGGCAGCCTTAGGAAAAGGAAGGAGATATTATCATAACTAGAACAATTAAAAGGATAGGTCACCCAAAAATGAAAATTCTGTCATTAATTATTTGTCCTCATGTCGTTCCAAACCTGTAAGACCTTTGTTCATCTTCCAAACACAAATCAAGATATTATTGCTGAATTCCGTATGCAACATATGTATGTGGATATGTTGTTTATCAAAGAGTAATCAATGTATTCACACACAAATGTTGCAAAATTGTTTATGAACGTGATACTCTCCAGAATGACACTATAGGGTGAAGTAGAGGAGACAAATTATTGAATAAAGTCGTTATTTTAGTTTTCTTTGCGAACAAATGTATTCTCGTAGCTTTGTAAAATTATGATTGAACCACTGATGTCACATGGATTATTTTAACAATGTCCTTACAACATTTCTGGACCTTGATTGTGTTAGGATCCTTGCTGTGTGTGGGAGGGTCAGAGAGCTCTTGGAATTCATCAGAAATATCTAAATTTGTGTACCGAAGATATACGAAGGTCTTAAAGGTTTGGAACGACATGAGGGGAAGCATTTAACGACAGAATTTTCATTTTTGGGTGAACCATCCCTTTAAGTTCTTTAGGACAAACTTTTAATATCTGGTTGTTAAGTCTGATCCCATGTGTTACATGTGTTAAAGTGAAATGGAATATCGAAACAGAATAAATGTATGGCAGGGACTTGGTTCCGTCTATAAATTCCGACATACAGAGTCCGACATACAACAATTTTAATTTTTTAAATAGAAAAAAAAAATAAATTAATGTCGACTTTAAAGATAATGGACATAAGGTAAAATAAATAAGTGGGGACTTCTGATTGCTGAAATTTCTGGGCAGCACATATACTTACTTGACAGCAACCCATCAAAATAAAAGCTTGCTGATTTTATGTTTGAAAATGTTGAAAATTCATTAAAAAACTATTTTTAAGTCTACTATATATATATATATATATATATATATATATATATATATTTAATACTCCCTTTTTATTTTAAAATATAATATTATTATTTTGTTTATTATTATTTTTTAAAAACTAACTAAATGTAATATATTATCTTCACTGATAATATATGTATTATTAATTAATTATTAGACCAAACCAAATCTCCAGGTGCTCCATGATGAAAAACTTATGCGCACACCTGGTTATTATGCGAAATTAGTACAAATTATAATAATAAGCTGTGTTCTGGCCACTGTACAGTTTAAACCATGTTCTGTCCACATAACTGTTATGACCTTTTAAAACAGGGGGCCATTATTTACTCTTCCTGTCTTATATAAAAGCCATCAGACCATTTCTTGTTTTTTTTTTAGATGTCTTTAAACATATCTGAGCATCAGTTCCTGTTGTTTTGATCCTTGTTCAAGCAATAAATCAAGATCCTGCACTGGAAATGCAAAGACCGCTGAGAAAAAAAAGGAAATGTCTCATGGGAAACAGGAAAACAGTCTAATAAAATTAGTTTAAAATTCTGAAATTTAGAGTCTACATCAGGTTTTCAAATCGAGGCGAATGAATGTAATACAGTGAATATAGGCCAAATAAAATAGGACAAAACAGAGAAAAATAATAAAGAAATAAACCCCAGAAACCTAATATGGAACAAAAAGCAGGCAGTATCTGTTTTTGCTCCTATTACAGTTATACTACCTGCTTTTAAAAGTAAATGTAACCGCAAGAAATTTAGGATATGTTTGCAACAAAGGGTGTATTACTTGTGGAAAGCAGAATGCATGCTGTGCCCTCTGCATGATGAATAACTGTACAGTACAATGTGTGACTCGTACAATGAACTCAGAAGACAGACTCTTGCTCTTTGTTTGAGGTTAGCAGTCCATCTTTCAAAACTGAGCAGAGCTTCCTCCAGAGAAAGACTGGCAGCGATTCCTGGATCCCATAATGTTTTTCCCAGCCTTCCCAGAAAAACTTTACCACATTGAATCACTCCCTGAATAAATCCACAACCAAACATGGCTTTCTGATGCTTAATGGCAGCTAATTAATCACAAGAGCTCTTGAAAGTAATCAAGAGATAACATGTTTTACTCGTTGACCAAGTAATGGATGTGCCATGCCAATGCATATGAGAAATAAACATGATAATACTTGAAATTAAAGAAAAAACATTTCATGCATACCTACAACAATGCGTGGCATGAAGAAAGTTGTTCCCATAACCCAAAGTGATTATAAAATATGCTTAATTTTCTTGTAAAATATAATTTTTAATTTTCTCTTTTCAACTGAAGTGAGATTTGTTTCTCTTAGCATATATTCTCTAAAAAACCATGCATATTTCACCCCAAAATTAAAAGGCAAAAAAGATTTAAAAAAAAAGTTTTTTTTTTCGCTTCATTTCAATAAAAAAAAATGTTTCCCCAATTCTCATTACCATAATGTGAATTCCCAGCTGAAAAGCAACCACTTTTTGAGACCATTATTATTTATTTATGTGCATACATTACATATTACTTAATATATAATGTATAATGAATACTGACATAACAGATAAACATTTTTCACTAAGAGAATTAAAATACATTGTCATAAAATGTTATTATATAGTAATATAAAAATGTAATTTCAAATTTTCCCTTTTAATTGGAATAAAATATTTCCTTATTGCATATTCTGGACATATGTCTTGAGATTCACTCAAAGAAATATCCAGACGTCATGTTTCACCACAAAATAAAAAAATAAAACTAATATAAATTCCAGTAAGGACCATGATTAAATTTCTTTATTTTTTATTTGAACTCAAATTCACATTAGCATTATGTAAATGTCCTGATGAAAATATTTTTTTAATTATTTAATGATGATTTTTTTTTTTTAAGATCCTAAAATATGCATTATTTATTTCCCAATTAAATTTTTTTAACTGGTGGGTTAGCAACTGGAGCATGTTCTTGACAGGTTTCATGAGATTTTCACCCAACTGGCTTCACCGACTGCAAAGTCTGTCAATATTACCTGACACGTCTAGATGTTCCAGATTGGGACACTGGGAAACCACATCAAACACTGCTTCGTTGGACACATTATAGCAGCCCGCAACCTCCAAACGCCGCAGTTCTGGACAGCACTGAGCGAGCACACGCAGCCCTCGATCAGACAGTCTCCGGCAGCCGCTGACCACCACCGTCTCCAGGGTCAGACAGACGTTGGGAGTGTCCTGACACAAGCGATGGGTGAGCACTTTGAGGGCTCGGTCAGCGCTCAGCAGCTCTCCGGTCAGACGGATGGTGCTCCAGAGCCGTGGGTCCCAGGCCAGGTTATACCAGCGGCGGCTCACTCGAGCGCAGCGGCACAGCTGGGGGGTGCACAGGTAAGACAGCACCTGTAATAACACGGGGTCGGGCAGGGTGTCGATGAGGGCGGTGGGGGGAACTCTGGAAGGCCGTGAGCGAGATCCTGGAGGCACGTGTACCAGCGCCACTGTTTCGCCAGTGACGGTAAAAGACGTGGAAGACGTTTCATGGCCGTTTGGGACTGTTTGAAGAGGGTTTGGCTTCAGAATGAGAGCGGGACTGGGAGTGCTAAGCGTCCTCATGCTCGGGTCCGAATCTGAAAGAAAAAGAACAATCACATCTCTTTAGTTCAGTTACGCTACCAGTCGAAAGTTTTTGAACAGTACGATTCTTGATGTTTTTTTTAAAGAAGTCTCTTCTTCTCACCAAGCCTGCACTTATTTGATCCAAAATACAGCAAAAGCAGTAATATTGTGAAATATTTTTACTATTTAAAATAACTGCTTTATATTTGAAAATATTGTAAAGTGTAATTTATTTCTGTGATGCTCCGCTGTATTTTCAGCATCATTACTCCAGTCTTCAGTGTCACATGATCTTCAGAAATCATGATAATATGATGAATCTATTATTATCTTATGCCACATCTTGAGTATTAAAAAAAATAATATAATTATTATTATTATGATGATGATTTTGAGCAGCAAATCAGAATATTAGAATGATTCTGAAAGATCATGTGAATTAATGATGATAAAAATTCAGCTTTGAAATAAGTTAATTACATTTGAAAATATTTAAATATTAAATATATACATGTTTGAAATGTAATTAAATTCTGTGATGTGCAGCTGTATTTTCAGTATCATTACATTAACATGTATTATTATTATTATTATTATTATTATTATTTAAAACAAAATGATGATGATGTTTTTGTGCAGCAAATTAGAATATTAGAATGATTTCTGAAGGATCATGTTAATTAATGATGTTAAAAATTCAGCTTTGAAATAAGTTAATAAATTACATTTGAATATATATTCAAATAAAAAACAGTTAATTTAAATAGTGAAAATATTTCACAATATTACTGCTTATTTTGGATCAAATACAAACAGGCTTGGAGAGCAGAAAATAATTTAAAAAAAAAACTTATCTTTAATGATTATTAAAACACATTTGACTCTCACTCTGATCAATGAGATTAAAATCTAAAGCAAATGCAGGTCAGATTTGAGAACGACCGAAGTATTTCTATCGAATGCTGTCTTATACTCAAAATAAAGATTTAAAGGCAGGGTAGGTAATACATGTATAAACAACTTTCTTACAAATTTGTTTAAACTTTCTATATATATCAATGCATAATTAAAATGTAAGTACTCTGATAAAAAGAGTATAAAAATCGAGTGACTCTAGACCATTTAATCTGTATTAAACACAGCTCATTATTTCCATTTCGGGACGAAACATAGGATTGGCTTAGGCGACTGTCACTCTCTCGTAACCATGGCAACCACCCTTTTGCCACACATGACCTGCCCACTTGCGCGCGCACGTTTGATTTGAGGAATTCAAAAGGCACGGATCCTAGGAATACCAAAACAATGGCAGAGAAACAGCAAGCAAAATTCACAGTACCAGCCTATGCAGTTAGTGAAGGCAAACCAGGCAAAAAAAGGAAGACCGTAACAGTACAAGAAAAGGCAATGAACAAAAAGTCTTTGGATAAACAAAGAAATAAAACGCGAGTTAATATCGGCGTGGCTTTCCAGCGATGGCGAGAACTGAGGGAACTCAAGGGGCTGAAAAGTGACTCCTTGATGGCTTTATTTCTGCTGGACAGGTAAATCTTTCTTTTTGTATTTTGATTATACATATTTTTTTCATGAAGCATGTGTCATTAGCACACGTAGCTGCGTAATACAGCTAACATAACATTACTTAGCGAGCCGTAGTAGTGACGATAAATAATCTATAGGAGCCCAGAAGGGAGGGGGTGGAGTGAATGGAAATAATGAGCTGTCTTTAAAACAGTCGTGAGAGGTCTACAGACACTCGATTTTTATACTTTCTTTTTCAGAGTACTTACATTTTAATTATGTATTGATATATAAATAAAGTTTAAACAAATTTGGAAAAAAAAGTTTTTTATACATTTTTTTTTACCTACCCTGCCTTTAAATGAATGTAACATTGGTAAAAGAGAATCTGATGATGCATTAAATGTGTAGAAGCTCAAAGGATCTCAAACATGGAAGCCATCAGCTGGTTTGAGAAACATGTTTAGCACAAATGGTGTTAACTCAAGCGACGCTCTCGCGCTCTTTGTTCTCAAAACTGTTTCTGATATCTCGTTATTGGACGCTGATAAAAGTGTCAAGTTTATCTCAGATGCACTTGAAGTGCTTGCCACGCTTGAGTCTGCATTAATGGTGAAGCTTTCATTCTTCGCAGATGTTTCACTGATTTGGAAAAGATGAAGAGGGAGTCTGGGTGGCACGGTGGATAGCTTGAGAGTTCTGCGCTCCTTTCCCTGTGTTATTGTTTTCTATCTGACCCAAACTAGCTCGTGACTGGCTGAAAAGAATTAGCTCAAAATGCTGTCCTGGGTTTGATTCCTAATGTTAGACTCAACGTGCTGTCATTGTTTTGTATAAAACATCTGCAAAGATTTAAGATATCCCACAATGCATTGCACTCGACTTCACCTTGCATGTCCAGTGTGACATATGTTCCTCTCAAAAGCAACATCGACCACAATTTTTAAAATTTTTTGACTTGACATTCCACATTGATTATGCATAATGATTGTTTTTACTTACAGATGCTAAGTAGACGCCTGACTAATTTAAGTTTACACATACTGAGATGACATCACATGATGAACATGACGAGGTCATGTGACAACAGTGCAGTTCACCCAGAATTCATTCTTTCTTTAAACACAAAAGAAGGTTCTGAAGAATTCTGGTCATTAAAGGGTTGACGGTAGCCATTGACATCCATAATAACCTTTTTTTTTTTCATACTATGGAAGTACTATATTGTTACAGTCAGCTTGGTTTGGTTATCAACATTGTTCAAAATATATTCTTTTATGTTCAACAGAAGAAAGAAATACATTTCAGAAATACAAAAAACACAAACAAACAAAAAAACACGAAGGTGAGTCAATTATGACAAAATGTGCATTTTTTTGTTGAATTAACCATTAAACACTGTTCAATAGGAATTCATGCAATGGGGAAAGTGACTAATGCATCACATATATATATATTTTGTAAGTCACCACTGACTTACAATTAATTACAATCTTTTCTCCTTAGGTCAGTGTGGGGCTGAACAGTTTAACTGTGTAGATTTCCATTTATGAGCCAGTCATAAACTGAAAGATAATGAGGAGAAATATTAAGGGGGAAAACGTTTATATTAAGCTCTTGTCTTCCCTCGCTATCTATTTCACGTCCTTGTCAAGCCTCCTCCACAAAAATGAGCACAAACGACGAGAGAATGGGAGCAAAACATTTCCTAAGGCTGTGTTTAGGAGTCGTGGATTCCCGTCCCTAAACTCTCGATTAATAGCTCTGTGTTAAGCTCCACAAAGGTCCTTCTGAGGAAGTGAGGGTTTATGTGAAATGATGCTTTCTTTAGAGGAAATTTTCTTTAGGAAGGAACTTCTGTGGCTCAGATCCCTCACATGATGGATTAGTCCAAGCTGAATTTTCCTCCGCAAGCCATTTTTTGCATGCAAGATTGCATTTATAAACGCTACATTAACAGTTTTCGGTGTATATTTTTTATTCCAGATGAAGCGCTGCAAGAAGAATGTAATACACATTATATGGCCAAAAGTATGTGGACGCCCATTTCTAATTTAGGGATCTGGTTACTTCAGCTACATGCACCAACAGGTGCATAAACTAAAGCGTACAGCTACACACACTCCTTACACAAACATTTACAGCACAAGAACTAAAAGCACAATGATTATGAATGTGGCACTATCACAGGAATCCACCAGCATTCCTGAAAGCAGGCAAGAAATGTAACAAGTATCATGAAACCAGTGCACAAATCTTAAATATAAAATTATATGTTTATGTGTATAAACTATATATAAAATATATAGTATATAGTATAAAAATATGTATAGTATATATATAAAATATATACCTGCCTGCGGGTGTCGCTGTTGGACAGTGTTTTCTCTACTTCCTGTTGGCCTTCTGTAGCAAATCGTAGCTCCGTGTAGCTGTTTTTATTTTATTTTTTCTCTAGAATCTTTATCTTACTCTCACTCTCTGTTTTTTAAAGTGGTAAAATATGACTTAATTCACACCATATTTCTGATATTATCGATCAATCTTATCAGATTAACTTTGATCGTTCACTTTTATTTTATATCCGTGAGTGCAGTACACCTGCAAAGCATTAGCACTCGTTAGCTTGTCATTAGCGTTTTCATTCGAACCTATCGCTGTTTTCTTTTCTCCTCTCGCTCCAGTTTTTCACAAGTTCTTCAAACAACCGCAGTAAGAATATTTCATCAAGCACGGTGAGTAATGGCTTCTCCCGTCATTGTTTCTTGCACCTCTTGCCACATGTACAGTTTATCTATCTCTGTCGCTGATGAGAGATTCACATGTGATAAATGCAGGGAAATAGTTAGGCTGACAGAGAAGATTTCAGAATTAGAGACACGCATCCAAACTTTAATTGAGGACAGTAAGAATGTTAGGGCTCTAGATACGGCTTTGGATGCGTCTAGCTCAGGGATTCCTGTACATTGTTCGGTTCCGGAAACAGAGCCCCAGCAGCAGGGCAACTGGGTGACGGTGAGGCAGCGTAGTCGTGGGTCAAAACACCGCTCTTCTGTTCCGATCAAAACATTAAACAGGTTCTCCCCACTCAGTGATGCACCCACTGAGAAACCTGATGAAAGTGCTCTAGTTATTGGTGATTCTATTGTACGGAACGTGAATATAGAGACACCAGCCACCATAGTCAAATGTTTACCGGGAGCCAGAGCGCCTGACATCTTGGCAAATTTAAAAGTGCTGGCTAATGCTAAACGTAAATACAGTAAGATTGTTATTCATGCCGGCGCTAATGATGTTCGACTTCGCCAGTCGGAGATCACTAAAAATAACATTAAAGAGGTGTGTGAACTTGCAAGCACGATGTCAGACACTGTAATATGCTCTGGTCCCCTCCCTGCTTACCGTGGTGATGAGATGCATAGCAGATTGTCATCACTCAATGGCTGGATGTCTAAGTGGTGCCCAAAAAATAACATAGGTTTCAATTGGACAATTGGACGAGCTTTTGGGGCAGACCTGACCTGTTGAAAAGAGATGGTCTTCATCCCTCCTGGGGTGGCGCCACTCTTCTCTCTAGAAATATGGCAAATAGTCTTAGTGTTTATACTTGACTAACTGGGGCCCAGGTCAGGAAGCAGACAGACTGGCTAAACCGACCGTCTGCTAGCTGCCTCCCGTCACAGAGGTCAGTTAATTCTCAGCACATAGAGACTCTTTCACCTAGATATCACACTATAGAGACTGTGTCTGTTCCCCGAACTATAAAAATACAAAAAACGTCCAAACCAAGTTAAGATTAACAATTTAATTGAGGTTCAACAAATAAAAAACAGAAGCAATATGGATAAACAAATGATAAAGCTTGGCTTATTGAATATCAGATCCCTTTCTACGAAAACACTTTTTGTAAATAATATGATCACTGATCATAATATAGATGTACTCTGTTTGACAGAAACCTGGCTAAAACCTGATGATTACATTATTTTAAATGAGTCCACCCCCCAAGATTACTGTTATAAACATGAGCCACGTCTAAAAGGCAAAGGTGGAGGTGTTGCTTCAATTTATAACAACGTTTTCAGGATTTCTCAGAGGGCAGGCTTCAAGTATAACTCGTTTGAAGTAATGGTACTTCATATAACATTATCCAAAGAAACAAATGTTAATGATAAATCCCCTGTTATGTTTGTACTGGCTACTGTATACAGGCCACCAGGGCACCATACAGACTTTATTAAAGAGTTTGGTGATTTTACATCTGAGTTAGTTCTGGCTGCAGATAAAGTCTTAATAGTTGGTGATTTTAATATCCATGTTGATAATGAAAAAGATGCATTGGGATCAGCATTTATAGACATTCTGAACTCTATTGGTGTTAGACAACACGTTCAGGACCTACTCATTGTCGAAATCATACTCTAGATTTACAACCCGAATTCCGGAAAAGTTGGGACGTTTTTTAAATTTGAATAAAATGAAAACTAAAAGACTTTCAAATCACATGAGCCAATATTTTATTCACAATAGAACATAGATAACATAGCAAATGTTTAAACTGAGAAAGTTTACAATTTTATGCACAAAATGAGCTCATTTCAATTTTGATTTCTGCTACAGGTCTCAAAATAGTTGGGACGGGGCATGTTTACCATGGTGTAGCTTCTCCTTTTCCTTTCAAAACAGTTTGAAGACGTCTGGGCATTGAGGCTATGAGTTGCTGGAGTTTTGCTGTTGGAATTTGGTCCCATTCTTGCCTTATATAGATTTCCAGCTGCTGAAGAGTTCGTGGTCGTCTTTGACGTATTTTTCGTTTAATGATGCGCCAAATGTTCTCTATAGGTGAAAGATCTGGACTGCAGGCAGGCCAGGTTAGCACCCGGACTCTTCTACGACGAAGCCATGCTGTTGTTATAGCTGCAGTATGTGGTTTTGCATTGTCCTGCTGAAATAAACAAGGCCTTCCCTGAAATAGACGTTGTTTGGAGGGAAGCATATGTTGCTCTAAAACCTTTATATACCTTTCAGCATTCACAGAGCCTTCCAAAACATGCAAGCTGCCCATACCGTATGCACTTATGCACCCCCATACCATTAGAGATGCTGGCTTTTGAACTGAACGCTGATAACATGCTGGAAGGTCTCCCTCCTCTTTAGCCCGGAGGACACGGCGTCCGTGATTTCCAACAAGAATGTCAAATTTGAACTCGTCTGACCATAAAACACTATTCCACTTTGAAATAGTCCATTTTAAATGAGCCTTGGCCCACAGGACACGACGGCGCTTCTGGACCATGTTCACATATGGCTTCCTTTTTGCATGATAGAGCTTTAGTTGGCATCTGCTGATGGCACGGCGGATTGTGTTTACCGACAGTGGTTTCTGAAAGTATTCCTGGGCCCATTTAGTAATGTCATTGACACAATCATGCCGATGAGTGATGCAGTGTCGTCTGAGAGCCCGAAGACCACGGGCATCCAATAAAGGTCTCCGGCCTTGTCCCTTACGCACAGAGATTTCTCCCGTTTCTCTGAATCTTTTGATGATGTTATGCACTGTAGATGATGAGATTTGCAAAGCCTTTGCAATTTGACGTTGAGGAACATTGTTTTTAAAGTTTTCCACAATTTATTTACGCAGTCTTTCACAGATTGGAGAGCCTCTGCCCATCTTTACTTCTGAGAGACTCTGCTTCTCTAAGACAAAGCTTTTATAGCTAATCATGTTACAGACCTGATATCAATTAACTTAATTAATCACTAGATGTTCTCCCAGCTGAATCTTTTCAAAACTGCTTGCTTTTTTAGCCATTTGTTGCCCCCGTGCCAACTTTTTTGAGACCTGTAGCAGGCATTAAATTTTAAATGAGCTAATTAAGTGGATAAAATTGTAAACTTTCTCAGTTTAAACATTTGCTACGTTATCTATGTTCTATTATGAATAAAATATTGGCTCATGTGATTTGAAATTCCTTTAGTTTTCATTTTATTAAAATTTAAAAAACGTCCCAACTTTTCCGGAATTCGGGTTGTAATACTGTCACATGGAATTGATGTTGATGGTGTTGAAATTATTCAGCCAAGTGATGATATCTCAGATCATTATTTAGTTCTGTGCAAACTTCATATAGACAAAATTGTAAATTCTACTTCTTGTTACAAGTATGGAAGAACCATCACTTCTAACACAAAAGACTGCTTTTTAAGTTATCTTCCTGATGTATCCAAATTCCTTAGCATATCCAAAACCTCAGAACAACTTGATGATGTAAAAAAAAACTATGGACTCTCTCTTTTCTAGCACTTTAAATAAAGTTGCTCCTTTACGCTTAAGGAAGGTTAAGGAAAACAGTTTGACACCATGGTATAATGAGCATACTCGCACCCTAAAGAGAGCAGCCCAAAAAATGGAGCGCAGCTGGAGGAAAACAAAACTAGAGGTATTTCGTATTGCTTGGCGGTAAAGTAACATATCCTACAGAAAAGCTTTAAAAACTGCTTTTTAAGAAGAAATTCTCTTTTAGAAGAAAACAAACATAACCCCAGGTATTTATTCAATACAGTGGCTAAATTAACGAAAAATAAAGCCTCAACAAAAGTTGACATTTCCCAACACCACAGCAGTAATGACTTTATGAACTACTTTACTTCTAAAATTGATACTATTAGAGATAAAATTGCAACAATTCAGCCGTCAGCTACAGTATCACATCAGTGCACTATA
The DNA here is from genome assembly GCF_963082965.1 of Carassius carassius. NCBI lineage: Eukaryota > Metazoa > Chordata > Actinopteri > Cypriniformes > Cyprinidae > Carassius > Carassius carassius. Next base: position 1,580,446 of record NC_081789.1, on the reverse strand, counting down.
GACCCCCTGAGGAACAGTTCCACTCATTCTCTACTATAGGAGAGGAAGAATTGTATAAACTTGTTAAATCATCTAAACCAACAACATGTATGTTAGACCCTATACCATCTAAGCTCCTAAAAGAGGTGCTTCCAGAAGTCATAGATCCTCTTCTGACTATTATTAATTCCTCATTGTCATTAGGATATGTCCCCAAAACCTTCAAACTGGCTGTTATTAAGCCTCTCATCAAAAAACCACAACTTGACCCCAAAGAACTAGTTAATTATAGACCAATCTCGAATCTCCCTTTTCTGTCCAAGATACTAGAAAAGGTGGTATCCTCACAATTATATTCCTTCTTAGAGAAATGGTATATGTGATGATTTCCGGTCAGGATTTAGACCATATCATAGTACTGAGACTGCTCTCCTTAGAGTTACAAATGATCTGCTCTTATCATCTGATCGTGGGTGTATCTCTCTATTAGTTTTATTGGATCTTAGTGCTGCGTTTGACACAATTGACCACAACATTCTTTTGCATAGACTTGAACACTTTGTTGGCATCAGTGGAAGTGCATTAGCATGGTTTAAATCGTACTTATATGACCGCCATCAGTTCGTAGCAGTGAATGAAGATGTATCCTATTGATCACAAGTGCAGTATGGAGTACCTCAAGGCTCAGTACTAGGGCCGCTACTCTTCACGCTTTATATGTTACCCTTGGGAGATATCATCAGGAAACATGGTGTTAGCTTTCACTGTTATGCTGATGATACTCAGCTCTATATTTCTTCGCAGCCCGGTGAAACACACCAATTTGAGAAACTAATGGATTGCATAGTCGATATAAAAAACTGGATGACGAGTAATTTCTTACTGCTAAATTCTGAAAAAACAGAGGTGTTAATTATAGGACCTAAAAACTCAGCTTGTAATAACCTAGAACACTGTCTAAGACTTGATGGTTGCTCTGTCAATTCTTCGTCATCAGTTAGGAACCTAGGTGTGCTATTTGATCGCAATCTTTCCTTAGAAAGCCACGTTTCTAGAATTTGTAAAACTGCATTTTTCCATCTCAAAAATATATCTAAATTACGGCCTATGCTCTCAATGTCAAATGCAGAAATGTTAATCCATGCATTTATGACCTCAAGGTTAGATTATTGTAATGCTTTATTGGGTGGTTGTTCTGCACACTTAGTAAACAAACTACAGCTAGTCCAAAATGCAGCAGCAAGAGTTCTTACTAGAACCAGGAAGTATGACCATATTAGCCCGGTCCTGTCAACACTGCACTGGCTCCCTATCAAGCATCGCATAGATTTTAAAATATTGCTTATTACTTATAAAGCCCTGAATGGTTTAGCACCTCAGTATTTGAATGAGCTCCTTTTACATTATAATCCTCTACGTCCGCTACGTTCTCAAAACTCAGGCAATTTGATAATACCTAAAATATCAAAATCAACTGCGGGCGGCAGATCCTTTTCCTATTTGGCGCCTAAACTCTGGAATAACCTACCTAACATTGTTCGGGAGGCAGACACACTCTTGCAGTTTAAATCTAGATTAAAGACCCATCTCTTTAACCTGGCTTACACATAACATACTAATATGCTTTTATTATCCAAATCCGTTAAAGGATTTTTAGGCTGCATTAATTAGGTAAACCGGAACCGGAAACACTTCCCATAACACCCTATGTACTTGCTACATCATTAGAAGAATGGCATCTACGCTAATATTTGTCTGTTTCTCTCTTGTTCCGAGGTCACCGTGGCCACCAGATCCAGTCTGTGTCCAGATCAGAGGGTCACTGCAGTCACCCGGATCCAGTACGTATCCAGACCAGATGGTGGATCAGCACCTAGAAAGGACCTCTACATCCCTGAAAGACAGCGGAGACCAGGACAACTAGAGCCCCAGATACAGATCCCCTGTAAAGACCTTGTCTCAGAGGACCACCATGACAAGACCACAGGAAACAGATGATTCTTCTGCACAATCTGACTTTACTGCAGCCTGGAATTAAACTACTGGTTTCGTCTGGTCAGAGAAGAACTGGCCCCCCAACTGAGCCTGGTTTCTCCCAAGGTTGTTTTCTCCAGTCTGTCACCGATGGAGTTTCGGTTCCTTGCCGCTGTCGCCTCTGGCTTGCTTAGTTGGGGACACTTCATCTACAGCGATATCGTTGACTTGATTGCAAATAAATGCACAGACACTATTTAACTGAACAGAGATGATATAACTGAATCCAATGATGAACTGCCTTTAACAATCATTTTTGCATTATTGACACTGTTTTCCTAATGAATGTTGTTCAGTTGCTTTGACGCAATGTATTTTGTTTAAAGCGCTATATAAATAAAGGTGACTTTGACTTTGACTATATGTTGAGTGGCAAGCTGAATTAAGTTACCTGATATTTTAAAATAATTCTATAACATAATTTCCATTTTTTTTTCCTGCAAGTTGGTCACACTACAAAACTAATTAGCAGTTTTATACGCAAGATATATTATATTAGATGGCTATGCAAAAATATTTAATACGATTTTCATTCTTTTAATGAGGCTTAGTTATCCATTATTGTATTAATATTGTATCAGCTTGACCAACTTAATTAATGTGCAAACTCTTTATGCTTTATACAATTATTTTAATGCTTTAATTATGCCTTGTAATTCACCTTACGAAACAATTTATAATACTTGTATTGCATACTTAAATATTCATTGTGACTCCTCAAAAAAAGTACAATTCAAACAAAACAACCAATTTTTTGAAATCTACAAAAATTGCATTACACATTCGGATATTCATATTAAAAAGTCTTTAAGTAAACTGTAAAATTCAGACATGTAAAACACCTTCATCACACAAAAGGTGTATTAAACTCCATGTATATATGACGTACATTTCTTAATGCATTTTAATAGATAGAATATGTCATGCCATTGACCCATAAAGTGCATTGGTTATTTAAGGCCATCTTATTGACCTTGGTTCTGCGAATCAGATGACATCATAATAATAAAAGTAGAGGTTAGTGTCCCGAGGGCTGGTCTTCGGATGAATTACATTATGACTCTGACTGGCTCTGAATGCTTCTGCTCCAGACAGTGAGACAGTGGTCATCCCACAGTGATTTACAGTATGTTCAGGGACAGACAGACTCCTTCCCTTCTTCTTCACGTGAGAATGAATGACACGCAAAGCCCTCTGCTGTGCAGATTTGTGTTACTGTAGTTTTTTCTTTGGGTGTGTGTGTGTGTTTGCAAGTGCAGTAAGTCGAGGAGATTTGTATTCCAGACTTGACCTGAGCCGGGTCATGATGACATACACAGACTCACACTCTCGAGGGAGGTAAATGTCTTCGGCCTGACAGAAGACCGCTCCACGATCCCCCTCCAGACCCTCACAGAGACACACACAGCACCTCCTGAGACATATACTGAGAATGCAGCACACACTCCACCTTAAAGTCCTAATATAGTGTCTGTTTTAACATGATGAATATCAAAATCTATCCCAGTGTCTCATCTATTAGTTCATGTTAGCGTTTCTTTTGGAGAGTCACTGTAACAGCTGGCACAATGCATCCATTTCTTCTGATTATTATTCCAGTACTGCGTCTGTGACAACTGTGGTATTTGTAGAACGGTTTCCACTTTTTCTCTATAAATACACTCAGGCTGAGCTGTTTGCATAATATCAGTATATTAAACCAGGGCCTGTTTTGATTGTGCAACTGCTGGCCGCCTAACGATTTGACAGACCGAGTAAACAGATTACTTCTCCTGTGTCCTTTAGTACAGGCTTTCTGAGCGGACACAACCGGCAGCGGCTCACAGATTCAATCAGCTTCAGGCTTAAAGAGGAAAACAGCGTGAAAGATGAAGGATTCGAGAACGGCACCGAGGGAATTCGCTGCTAGATCCCCTGGTTTGCTGTGCAACCGAACCGGCGTTTCTGGGTGGTCCGTTCATATTTCGGTTCCTTGGGGACCGTAGCGTGCAATACAGTCGGTGCACACAGCTGGAGCGAGCCCCGGGAGCTTTGGTTCCCGCCGTGGTGTAATGAGTCATTACCAAACTGCTCATCAAATATCCCAACCACTCAAAGCCCTGGCTCTATTCGGCTCACTGCAGAGCACTAGCTTTCATACTTGGGATTCCTGTCAAAAAACATAATGATGAACATCGCTCCCACAAGCCCATGTGTTTATTCAAGCGCTCCACAAATAATGGAGCAGACTTTGGCTAGAATCCAGTGTTTATGGATGTGTCCTTTGTTTAGGCAATGTACTGACCCCAAGCTAATTCGGGCTGACCGTGGAGCGCTGATGCTAAATGAACCGCTCTCTTGAAATCCAGCGTTCCTGTGCTCTTACACCGCGGGGCATTTGGGCGATTCAACACACGCCTGTCACAGAAACATGCCACGATGACATTTAAATCTCAGTCCTTTATATATGTTTGAAAGTTTACTTGACTTTTTGATCTTTAAAGTTGAATTTTTTTTTAGAGGGAACTCCTTTTGAAATACATTCTTATAAAATAAAGGTACAAAAGCCTACCTTTTCAATAGTAACACTTTTGTACCTTATTTACTCCTAAAAGGTGTATGCTAGTACATTAAAGGTACATATATTTAGTACATTTTGAACATACTTTTTCCACTTTGTTTTATTAACAGTCTGTTTCAGTATTATTTTGGTATTGAAATAGCTAGATTTTAATAGTTTCAGTATTCATTCTTATTTTCACATTTGAGTAATTTTGCTCTTTTTTATATATATATATATATATATATATATATATATATATATATATATATATATATATATATATATATATTTATTTTATTTTTATTTCAGTTTTAGCCTTAGTAATTGTAGTAATGCACTTCAACATAATCCTTTTATACTTCAGTTAGATTCAAACAAAGTTTTTTTTTAGGTTTTGTTTTTTTTTATTTAACATTTATGTTTTACTTAACATCAGCTTTATTTCAATTAATAACAAAAGTTTTCGTTTTTGCATTACAGTAAAAAACTATTATTAATAAAATAATTGCTTTATATTTATTTGAATTTTATTTATAAACTAATAAATCATTATATATGAACACAACTAAATTAATAATTTGGTAAATACAACTAATACAAACTATAATAATTTATATAATTTAGTAAACAAACTACAGCTAGTCCAAAATGCAGCAGCAAGAGTTCTTACTAGAACCAGGAAGTATGACCATATTAGCCCGGTCCTGTCAACACTGCACTGGCTCCCTATCAAGCATCGCATAGATTTTAAAATATTGCTTATTACTTATAAAGCCCTGAATGGTTTAGCACCTCAGTATTTGAATGAGCTCCTTTTACATTATAATCCTCTACGTCCGCTACGTTCTCAAAACTCAGGCAATTTGATAATACCTAGAATATCAAAATCAACTGCGGGCAGCAGATACTTTTCTTATTTGGCGCCTAAACTCTGGAATAACCTACCTAACATTGTTCGGGAGGCAGACACACTCTTGCAGTTTAAATCTAGATTAAAGACCCATCTCTTTAACCTGGCATACACATAACATACTAATATGCTTTTATTATCCAAATCCGTTAAAGGATTTTTAGGCTGCATTAATTAGGTAAACCGGAACCGGAAACACTTCCCATAACAACCTATGTACTTGCTACATCATTAGAAGAATGGCATCTACGCTAATATTTGTCTGTTTCTCTCTTGTTCCGAGGTCACCGTGGCCACCAGATCCAGTCTGTGTCCAGATCAGAGGGTCACTGCAGTCACCCGGATCCAGTACGTATCCAGACCAGATGGTGGATCAGCACCTAGAAAGGACCTCTACATCCCTGAAAGACAGCGGAGACCAGGACAACTAGAGCCCCAGATACAGATCCCCTGTAAAGACCTTGTCTCAGAGGAGCACCAGGACAAGACCACAGGAAACAGATGATTCTTCTGCACAATCTGACTTTGCTGCAGCCTGGAATTAAACTACTGGTTTCGTCTGGTCAGAGGAGAACTGGCCCCCCAACTGAGCCTGGTTTCTCCCAAGGTTGTTTTCTCCAGTCTGTCACCGATGGAGTTTCGGTTCCTTGCCGCTGTCGCCTCTGGCTTGCTTAGTTGGGGACACTTCATCTACAGCGATATCGTTGACTTGATTGCAAATAAATGCACAGACACTATTTAACTGAACAGAGATGACATAACTGAATCCAATGATGAACTGTCTTTAACTCTCATTTTTGCATTATTGACACTGTTTTCCTAATGAATGTTGTTCAGTTGCTTTGACGCAATGTATTTTGTTTAAAGCGCTATATAAATAAAGGTGACATTGACATTGACATATAACTAACATTATTGTACATATTACACCAGTATACTGAACATATTTGAATGCAAAACAGTAATAAACAGACTGTTTAACTCAATATTTTGACATAAAATGCAGTCCAGAAACTTGAAGCCAATTCAGTGCATCCAAACTAATTCTTTCACTAGAATGACTCATTAATTCTAATGCTTCGGATAAGAGAAATGACCATTAAGGAGACAAAACAGTAATAAACTAAGCATTTAACTAAATATTTTGCTATAAAAATAAGATGGAAATAAGAACTAGAGTGCAGTGCAGTGACTTTTTTTGCATCTAGATTAATAATTTTAGTATCTGTTAATTTACATGACTCATCTAAAAGAACTGATTTGCAGTATTAACAAGAGAGAACTGCTTATTAGTGCATCAAACACTCAAAACTGGTAGACCACTCAAGATAGACTGGAACTAAGAAATTAATGCATTAATGTTTTGCAAAATATCTTACATTTCTTAATGAATACAAGCCTCTGAAAACAAGATCCACTACTAGCTGTTGATAGCAAATAAGCAGTTAATAAGCTATAATTACATGTGTCACTGATCAAAGGAATGCGATATAAAGCCAAGCAGGCAGAGTTAATAACATCCATTTTTCCAGATGAATTTCAATTGAATTGTGGCTGGCCTCACATTCTTTCTCCTGTTTGATCCAAAGCCTAGAGGCCAGAAACTAAGATCAACTTTACTCACAGTGTTGGATTTGGAATCGTAATCAAAGCCGCACTATCTGTTCAATTCCAATTGCCAACCGTAGACTAAACTTAGAAGTAAAACAAATACACACACGCTAGACAAAACACAGAGGAACAGCCAAAACCATTCAGACAAAACATCTTTCAGGCCTGGAAAAAGAGTTATATATTTAGCACAATAAAACCTGGTACAATGCTATCTGACTATAAACTGCTCATCTGTAGGCCAGTTTTCGGAAGCACGTATGATGTTTCATACTTGGCCAGTTTCTCCACTTTTTCCAAGCTGTTTTTGAATGTATAATTAGCCTCGTATCTCTTCCAGCTGACTGGCCTTGATGTGAACTGCCAAAGGCTGCATATGGTGGAGGAATCCACAGGCATGAGATATCAGAGAAACAGGTTAACCATCTGGTCTTCAACTTGGCCAAAGCAAAGCTCGCGCATTTCAAATGGGAAACCACAGCGAGGCTTTTTGGCTGATATTCCCCAGTGATGGACAAAACAGGACTGATCAAAAAGTTCAAAAGAAGTGATCATCCATTGGCTAATCATTAGACTGTGTGTCTTCAGTGCTGAAGACAGTGAACATCACTGCACTTGTATGTTCTTGAATGGAACATCAACTGAACAGTAATGGGATAAAGTGGCTCTGAATGTTTAAACACAGTTCTATGTAGTTGTAACGGTGTTGAGGTTGATTATTGGTCCAAGTTTAATTAGTCCATCCCAAGTCTCAATGCTAATTTGGAGCCAGATTTACAAAACAGTCATTTGCTACATGTCAATATGATCTGGAAAGGATTTTCTTTTCCCCAAAAAAGCTATTAAATGTTATCAGATTAGACTACAACTTACTAAGTTCACACAGAGTATAATTACTTTTTTTTGTCATTTGTAATATTTTAAGGATTTACCCAACTTATAACACTTGTGGTGTTCCTGGTCCAAAATGACTGTTCTACAAAGAATTGCCTGTAAACCTCTCATTATGCTATTTTACTACCAAATCTTGGATTCAATCTTTTTATCAATTTCTTTTCTTCTGGGTTTTGTGTTTCTTTTTGAAGTAGATTAATATAGGCCTCAGTTTTTGAGTGAAGATTGCCAAAATTATCCACAAATAATGTTTTTTCACTTAAAAACTGAAGTGCGTTAGCTTGGGTCAATGAGGCCTACGATCAGTCTGCTCCAGAAAGAAACACAAACCCTATGCTAATTGAAAGAACACAAGTTGATAGATTTACAAGCAATTAAAAAAAATAATAATTTTGGAGAATTTGCAGCAGAGCAAAAGTGTTAAAGATTACAAGACAGAAAAAAGGGTATTTAAAAACAACAAACCAAAGCCTCTCATTTTCATTTTCAAATTTGAAACAATTAATAACAATAAATGAATGAATACATATAGATGTTCTTAAGATTTTTTAAGACCTTGTAAATGTTTGCACTTGTGATGTATTGCAAGTTTACCATTTTGAGACTATAGAGACTCACTAGTGTCAATACATCACAGCACTCTTACAAACTTAGAATTTATCTTAAGAAACTAATTCCATTCTTTTCTAAGAAGATTTTTGTACATCCAGCTCCTGATCTCTAGACAAGATGTCTATTGATTTTTTTAAGCTTTCTTATTGTCCTCCAGGCGAAAACTACTGGTCTGACAGCTTAGAAAAGCAACCGAAGACTTCTCGTATCAATCATGTCAGTATCACTAACAGTGTGGGCAGATTAAGTTGAGGTTTAATACCTAAGGTTAGGGTTCATAACAAACCTCTAACCTTAAATATGACCAATAATAATAGTGATTCTAGCCTGTGCAAACAGCACTGAATACACACTGTGAAACGTATCACCTGCACACGCTGTGAGGAAATACACGACGGTAGAACTGAATGATAGAGCAGGGAATAGAACAAGTCAGTGGTAATTATTAAAAAATGCAGATGATGAAGGAGAGAGAGTGGGGGAGGCTAAATATGGCTCTACAAAACTAATTTTCCCAAGGTCCAGGCAGCAGTTAAATATCTGTTAAGTTATTCTTCAGGGAGTCTGGTGATGAGTTAAAGCTCTGGAGCCAAGATGACTCAAGTGTGTGAAGGGCAGCCGGTGTTTCACTGCCAGTAGCTTAAAGCACACAATCCACATCAGCAGCACCTTCAAGTGCTTTTCTGATGAGTTCCTTTCCATCAGATCTTTCCACATGTGCAGTGCTGCCAAATGAAAGCTGTTGGTAGAGTGTGAGAAACACTCTTTCTATTCTGTACTCAAATGACATTGGCAAAGTCACGCCGCTTATTCATAATGAGGGAAGTACATTGTCTGGGACATGAATGGTAGGTGTAGCACTGATTTAAACCCCTTTCTACAATAAATGAACTCATTAAACGAATATTCCTGGGTTCTGTACAAGTTAAACTTACTCAATAGCACTTCTGGCAAAATGTTGATAAAAAGTAATAATAATAATAATAATAATAAAAATCTGGGTTTCAATAGTATAGCCAAAAGACATAATGTGTTTTTTGTGTAATTTTAGTATGCAAACATCACTTACTCTGCTTAAACCTGTATGTAGTTTAACATCTCTGTCACCTAAAACTCTACAACTCAAAATGGTTGTAAAAAATTATGGTTTAAACTGCTTTACAGGTCAAGTATGTTTTATGTAAGTGCCATATCAACATGTCCTCCAACCCATATGACCATATCAGGTGTTTGTTACTTCCCTGAAATTCAACCTATAGGAACATGTACTAAATTAGTGCCCCTACCGATAGTAGGAAATGCCACAGAAACTTTCTTATTAATGCATTGTGCACTTTTATCAGCATTATACTTGGGGATCTGTGTAGCTTGCATGGTAGAGCATTGCATTATAGCAGCACAATCATGGGTTAGATACACTGCAAATTTTTTCCAAAGTGTCTGCCTAATGCATAAATGTAAATGTTGCAAATTGGAAATAGGAAGATGGTGGGTAAAAAAGTCCACACGCTGCATTTAAATGAACCTGTATTTTCATTGGTAGCAACAGTCATACCTCATTTCATGACAACACACGCAACATTGTCAATCATTTTGCACTAGCTAGAGGGTGCTTACATTTATAATAAAACCATAGGTCATGATAATAAAAAGATGTTTGCACAATATACCTATAGGAGGAGGACAGTCTCTTTTAAAATTAATTTAAAGTGATAAGCTTTACATTTTCGGTCCCAGCAATTTCCATTGTAAGTACCGCAAAGCAAGCTAATACCACTTGTTGTAGGTTCACAACAAGCAGGAACAATCAAAATAAACAAAAAATAAAAAGAGGCATTTACCTGTCCAAAAACTGCCACTGTGAAAGTAAAGGTCAGTTCACACAAACACAAATGTTATGTTAGTCGCAAAAGTTTAATTTGATTTTCATGTGTGATCTATCTGTTCAGGCCAATTAGTCAAAAACAGTAGACAGACTTAATGAGAACGTAAATTCCCTCTCTGACAGTAGGTGGCACTGATAGAAAAACATCACTGCACCGTTTACCCCAGTTACTCCTAGTGTTGCAAGGGGGTGGAACATTTCTGGTAAATTTTCTGAAACTTTCCAAAACTCCATGGAATATTCCAAAAAATCCTGCAAAGTTTCCAAAAGTTCTGGAATATTTCTGAAATTTACTGGAAATTTTCCAACTTTTTGCAACCCTAGTTACTCCGGTAAACAAAGCATTGCTGCACAACTTTATTGTCGCAAAGAAAAAAAGGAAGTCAAACATTATTTACATGTTTTCAAACAGCCATTCGGATTTTTGTACTTTGCTATGAAACAACACCAAATCTCCTTTTAACAAGTAGCATGATTTGAGGACTTTCATAAGTTTGAGCTAATAATTGACCATCAAGACAAGAACATGGAAAAGCAGTTGCCCACTGCCCAGGTCTTCAATGAAGTCCTCACCGAAACACAGTCAACATCTCCCTTTCTATCCTCAATTGAGGATACTCTGGGTGAAATGGGTCTTTACTGAGCATGTGCGAGCAGGGCTTGTCCTTCTTCTGGAGAGTTCACCAAGAAAAACAAAAATACCCAAAGGACCTCCTCCAAGGCCTACAAAATCTGCTGCAAGGACATTCGATCCGTCCCATTCTGCTCTCCACAGCTCATAGATCTTAACATGCAGCAGAAATATAAGGGTAAAAGCAACTCTACAGCCAGACTATTGTGTTTTACATCCCTCCCAAGCAGTATTTCAGCAGTCAGGCCCAGCCCAGCAGATCTGGTCCGTTCTACACCTAATCATTGGCTTAACACCTCAAACTCCATCCGATTTCCATCATGGCACTGTAGTATCATTTAGTACCTTGAAATATAGGCTATCAAAAGTTCTTGAGCAACTTGCCTGGAATATTAAAGATTGAAACTTAATGACATCTACCCGACATGTGCACAGCAGACACAGTAAAATACTCGCAGATCACACAAATCACAGACAAACAGTCCTAATGGGTTGCAAGATGTTCTGGAAAGGCCCCCTGCACTATATAGTTATGACAAGAGGCAAATTGTGGCAACTGCTGTAATGTGGTCATGGACATCTGGAGGGCTGACTGACTAAGCCCTCTGATTTGGAAAGAGAGGGATTGATGAGGTAATGCGATGCTGTCCAGATTCGGTCCGTAGATTCAGGTTTAACCAGAGAGAAAGCCATGCTCCAACATTCCATGAACTATTATCCCCAAGCACATCGTAAAAGTTTGTTGTTTAGGAACCTCGCAGTTAAAATTGCGTTCCTCTACGGAGAGGTGTTGAATCATACGTTGTGAAAGGGTTAGGCCCCATGAAGGTCTACCAAATCTTGGCTCCGTCAAAACCTAGCTCCTGCTCGTGTGACGGTTCAGACAGAGGGTAAGGACTTACATATTTTCACAGTTGTGTTGAGGAGTGATTGAGAAGTTCATACCAACAGGGTGCCTCCTTTGAAGAGCCCAAACACAACAAGACAGGTCTAGGTGAAACAGAGAACATAAGGCACGATTCTTGACTGAACCAGGTGCACGAGAGCCAAAACCACAATTTTGACTGAATGAAGTCTTTACTTTTCATTGCCCAGTGCATTCATAACACAAACTTGACAGCTGACAGCTGTCTGAAGATTGGTGCACTTAAAAATGAATGTTCTGTCATCATTTACTTGTTCCAAACCTGTATGACTTTTTACTTCTGTAGAACATGTCTCAGTGTTTTGGAATGGAAGTCAAAGGGTTCCAATGTTGTTTGAACTTTGATGTTCCTCAAAATATCTTCTTTTGATTTCTGCAGAAGAAAGAAAGTCACACATGTCTGGAACAACACAAGGGTGTGTATCCTTTAGAGTTTGAAATTGCTTGTTGCAGTAAAGCGTCAGTGAATGGGGAGTTATTTTGTAAAAATAATTTTATTTTAAGTAAAATTGTCAGTAGAATTGCATTAAAACAGATCAGGTCTGTTCAGTCTGTATCATCTCAGTGAGTTTTTTTGAGGCTTTACGCATGTGCAACAAAGCACATTTAACGTTTTCTGATGTTTCAGTGTAGATGAGAAACTTTTGGAAAATGCTTGAAAATGCTACTTTGGACAGAGAGTGTTTTAAATCGAAAACACCATTTTCAAATGTATCTGGATTAATGTAGACATATATAGGTGGAGAAACTGAATTGGCAACTCCTGTAGTCCATTAGAAGCAAATTAGGAGGACTACATAAAAGGTGAAATATGGTGAGCTAATATTTCTTTATAGTATAGTAGATGTTTTGCCAGTGACTGATATTATTTGGAGGACCCTTAAAAGTGCAAAGCTGAATTTTTTTCCCATCTACTGCCTTTTATGGCTCTGCTCAGGATAGTCGCTAGTATTTCGTGCAAGATTAATTACAAACATGGCAGGCTCATTCGTCCATGCACATGAACACATTTAATCTAAAATACATACAGATTCTACACAAAAAGCCATAATTGAGTGGTCTTTCATTGTCTTGTGTAAACATGACTGAAACCTCAATATCTGTTTTTCATCAACTTCAGCAAACATGTTTCTAGAATTTGTTAGGGTATATTCGACAGAAACAGATCTTAAGAATGCACACATAGAAACTGTTCCACAAAAAAAAAAAACTACAGTACAAATATAGTTGGGCACATTTATAGATAACATCAATAAGTTTATAAGTAAATATTTGTTATAACTGTTGTTCTTTGTGCAAACAGATCCGATTTAAACAAGAAACATTAGACAAGTTATGTTAGTAAGGCTACAGACTACACATTAGCTTCAAGCCCTGTTTTACATTTGATGTATCAAGTTTTAGCAGGGTATCTTGAGTATGTGCAAGACATTTTTAAGCATTACACCAGTAGGTGGAGACAAGTGACTGTCATCATTGACTCAACTGATTCATTCAAAACCACTGATTTGTTCAGGAACAAAATAAATGATTTGCATACTACTGTAATCTTACCATTTCTGCCATATAATAAAATGGAAAAAATGGTACAAGTAGTATGTGGTTCCAAATTCAGCAACTGTCTTTGTGAGTGAGTCGTTGAATAACTCACTTGATTTGATTATGCATTAAAACCCATTTTGTTGATGGAGAAAGATGAGTATTGTGTCCAAAATTGTAAACTTTTGTGTCCAGAACTGTTAAATTAGGGTGACCATATTTTAGCTTGGTTGGGTTTGATGGATGGGTTATTGATGGGTTTAATGGGGTTAAATTATCCCCCTTAGTAGCGCAATGACCATATCCCAAATATCAAAACTCAAAATATGTCATTTCCAGAACCTAAAATAACTATTTTACAGTCATCGTTATGCAGATTGATCATAAACCCTGCTAAAATGTTTCCTACCAGTGACTGTCCTTCATAAAACTTAACACCTAGTTTTATCATAGGTAGAATGCAGAATGTTTCAATACAATCATTTCAGTCAAATGTAATTTATACAATATTTCGAACCATTAACCCAGGGAAGAAAATCAACCTGACACAACAGTTTAAAATCAGACCAATTCCGTACAAAAAAACATGTGCTTCATCCAAAGTGATTTAAATATTGCTGCATGTTAGGGAGCCTGTAGTGGCTCCCTAATGTGTGAAAATGATGTGCAATATTATAAAATTTGCAGGAGCACACCGTAATGATCAGAAATTCAGCTGGATCAGGATTAAGAAAACAATACAAAAATGCACACAATGAATAGCGAGCGACTCTAGAAAACAAAAGCCAAATCTCCGAAATTTTGGGCGATTTAGAAATCTCGACCGGACACTTTTTTTAGGTCCAAAAATAGGACATTTCCAGAAAAAAAGAGGACGTATGGTCACCCTAGTTATATTAAAGCAATATCAGATTTGCAATCATGCTGGTCTACTGCAAACTAAACAATTACACATGCTTTTATCAAAATTCTGTAAAATTGTCATTTAACTGTTTTTGAAGACATAGAGATTATTCATTAGCATTTGAAATTTAAGCAATAAACCATCAGAAGGTAGAATGCTGTAGCCAGTTCCCAATAAAAAATCATAAAGGAAATGTCACAAAGAAATGGATATACCAAACTGCATCTGCATAAACCGCACACTCTTGTGCGCCAGGTTTAAGTTACGACATTTGACTGTGGCGATGTACCATTTAATCCACAGCAAAATAAATCTGCCGTACTCTCCCACATATCTCTTTATGCAATAGGCCGAAGGTCTTTGGCAATGCAGTCGGTCTGAATCGGGAGAAACTGATTCATAGGTTTTTCTTGGGCTGAACTGTCCAATCTGCTGTTATTTAGTGCTAGCCATCAGTAATCAGTTCTGTCACTTGGCTTCACTTAAAACCCCATTACTCCTTAGTGCAGGTCTCTGAAGCCTAGTATAACAAATTTCCACTCATGCTTCCATTATCTGCACAAGAGAAGATTGACAATGACACCTCGCACATTGTGCAAAAATATAAAAGAGAATGTTAGTAATCTAGAAGTTTACAAACAGCTGTTAATAACCGGGAGCCCATGAAGAGAGAGAAAGCTTGAATACAGCAGAGACGGGCTGAGCTGCAGTGCTCGGGCTGTTAAACTTCACCTCCGCTGACCTGACAGCATGGACGGAGAGATAGAAACACGAGTCCACATATCACTCATGCACGGGAGGAGGGTGCTGATGAGTCCTGCTGGGAATCCTCCCATGCATTTTCTGAGGAAAGGAAAGTCCATCTATTTGAGATAAACTTCTTCTAAGGAAATTCCAATATATGAACGGATTTACACTTTACTCCCGGTGTGTAAGAGTGATTTGAATCTCTTAGAAAGCAATATGATGACCACTACAGTAACAAATGGAAACAATCGGAACTATACACTATAAATGTAAAGGACCACTCAATATACATCTATGTAATATATATATATATATATATATATATATATTTTATGTAATAAAAATAATAATGTAATAAAAGGTTTGTTAGGGCAAACTCTATGTTGATTTGAGAAAGCAGTTTAAAAAGCTTTAAGAGTTTGACCATTTTCAAAATGTGAAAGTTTCAACCCTCTCAAATTCTATTTCATAAAACAACTCCCCTCCCCCACCCCCACCCCCACTCCCAAATAAATGTATTTCAAATACAGGCTATACATTTTTTGCTAACTTTTACCAAAATTAGACCTTTTCATTATTAATACCTCCTGTAAAGCACTCTTGCCATGTGAAATAAGAAATCTGGGCGACATTTTAATATATCTTTCTCCTATTTTTAGATTAGAAATACAGAATTTCTTGTGTTTTTTAGGAATAGCAGTAGTCTATTTATCCGTTAGTACTGTGACTGAGCCGAATCTCCGATAAATGGTCCTGTTGGACTAGGGAGGAAATTTTCAATTTCGGAAATTTGCAGTATGTTTACATAGTACATTAAGTCTTTAAAAAGAAAACTTCAATACGACTCTTTGAAAGAGGTAGAAAAATATGTTTAATTCCTCTCTGAAGAAAACTGACCAAGAGGCACCGCGAAGTGGGTGAATAATCCTCCTGCGCTAACAGCTCTGGTCTCATGATTTGTTATTCGTCCTTAAACAATCTGTAGAGAAACCACACCTTAAACACAAGGGGAGCCAAAGAAAACTATCCGGGGACAACCATTCCTAGGCCAGACCTGAACTTATACTGTTTATATTGAACCACATCCCAAACAAGGAATGTGGACTCGTGAGCATTTTAACTACTTTAGCTAAGCACCTCGTTAAATTCTCTCTCATATTGACCATTTGTCAGGAGCTAAATTTAGCTATTCGTAAGCTGAGAAATCTGTGTTGTATTTCTCTTGTAAAACAGAGACAGGAGACTCCTTTAAAGATGGCAAAGCAGTGTGCTTCACTAGAAAATCATCCCACTTTAAAATGTTTTCCATATAATGGGAAGATATTTGAGATGTTCCGTTGAGCATTATCTTTCGTAGGCTCAGAGAGGTTTTATTAGCATCATGGTGTTCTTTGAAATAAACTCTCAAATATTCTCTGAAGTTCAGATGAGTGAGGGTGGTCTATCTACTGTTCCTCTTTCCAGCTGAACAACCAGATGCCTCAGAGATTGTGGAAAACAGATGAAGGCTGCAGGTGTTTAAAATGTGTGTTTGTTACCAAACCTCGACAGCACTGGATCTGAGAAGTGCAGTCTTTCAAAATCAACCAGTAAGGAACATCTTTCTTCTTCCATTCAACAAAGTCAAAAAATGATGGACCTTGATGCCAGATTTATATGAGTGGTGGTAGGATGGTTGGCACAAGACATTCTCAGCATTTTATGGTTTGGTTTGAGACTTTCCCACACTTTGAAAAGCCAGTCAGTGTTCAATAATAAATAGAGAAGAAAATGTTCCTGCTAAGTGTACAATATGTTCCCTGTTAAGCTGAGCTGGGCATTATTATCCATCTGCAGACATGAAACTGTATTTGGTATAACTGCATTAAAATATACATATATTAGTCCTTTTTAGTTTTTAGTTGTGACAGTAGTTGTGTATAAAAGCACAAATCATGGCTGGCATACAATAAATGACCTCTCACAAAAGTGCGTCATTATTTTATTCCTCATACTTTAATTACATGAATGTGTCTTCAGCATAAAACTTCTAATAGTACATTTTCCACTGAGGGATCATGCAACAAGAAACCTTTTATCTTATTCTTTTATTCGATCACTTAAGATTTGATCATCATTTTTACATTGCAATTCCTTAAAATGTAGGGTTACTCTATTTTATTTACTTTACTAATTGGCCACATACTTTTATTTTGATTCACTTTTTTGTGTGTGTGTTTTACTTTTGGGTGAGAGTGTTTATTTTAGACCCCTGTACTACCATGGGATCTTGTTTAAATATAATGCAATCATAGGATTTATATTTATTATGTTTTAGTAGAACCCACAAAGGCAAGTTCTGTCTCAATTAATGAAGACGTATATTTCCAAATATCACCGCACCCAAAAATATGGTGAACTGCCTTCACATAATACACATATGTGATTTCCCACTGTGCATAAGTTGGACATTCACAATGCCAAGCCTTTGTCACTCATCCAGGCTTTATGTGTGTTTGTGGCATATCCATTCTTGGAGAAAGCACACATCACTTTGGAAAAACAGTCTCCTTATTGACAATATGAAATATCCTGACATTTCAGACGCACTCACATGTGTTTGTTATCCTGTGGGAAGCAACATCCCACACAAGTGGATTTCATCCTTCCCTGAAGGCATAAATATAGAGGGATTCAAGGTCTTTACATTGTGTGAGTGTTTGTGTATACACACACTGACCTTTATCTGTGACAAAATAGAGATCAGGAAAAAAAAGTCAGAGTTTATGGATTCACCAAAGACAACAAAAGATACTTTACTATATATGAGAATGCTTATAAGCTCTGACTGAAGAATTTTACTACTAAATTTTTATTATGCTATCAGTGTTTAGAAAAGTCAACATGAAATCAAAACTGAAGCAGGAAAGCTTATTTTCCTGGTTAAGAATTAATCACATTACTATAAAAAAACAAAATAAATAAACATTTGATTAATGTTTATCTAAATCTTGGATAAAAATGCACTTGTACACTTTAAAATGACTTTTCTATTCAAGTAACGTAACTTGTCGAAGGTTGTTTTATACAGTATTGTCTAGCACTGACACTCCAATCAAACAATCAAATACATCCCAATCAAAGTTTGACCCTTTTTTATCTCCTTGAATATTCTGTTTCACTTGTAAAAACTTCACATTATAAAACTAAAATGGATAGCGAATACATTTCGTGTTGACTTTAAACAGCAGCAAGTTCCTTAGCAACTACCTTAGTTCCCGTTCTGGCTAACTATCATTTATAAAGGCCAGTGCCGTGTGCTTAACATTTCAACTTTTTTATGTGATCACATTATTTCTTTGTTAAGTTTAGGGGACAAGAGTTTCCAAGTTTTTCACACAGCTTAAACATCTAATCATAGCTCTTAATATTGACTTTAACCTCATTTTAATTTTCCTCATGTTTAAGCTACCCTCACTAAACCACATGAATTGGCAGCTTTACACGCACACTATGTCGCCCTCATTAATGCTGGGCGTTGCTTAGTGAAATGTTTGTTGATATTCATTATTCCACCTGTCTGAGCCAAGAAACTATGAAATACTACGAGTACAACCATAATCACGGGTCACACTCTATTAGCGCCTGGCTCACTCTTTTTCACACACCAGATGCTCCATTTGGGGACAATATGGAGTTGGACCCGACTTCCTTGGCATGAAGCCCGAGTAGGGTGGGTACAACAGCAAAACAACAACAGTGCCAACCTGGAAAACAGCTTTCCAGGGAGGTGTGGTGCTTCCCAACCACATACTGACTTTAAAACTAAATGTTAGATTTAAGCACGCATCCCAACGCAGTATGAAAATACGAACAGATTAATGTAAATTAATCTAAATATCTAGATGATGTATTGCAAACACACACTCTATAAAAAACCTATAAGAAACCTCCTGTACTCAAGAGGGTGATAGAGGGCAATGCTATTAAAACAAAGTATTATATTATATTATTAAGGTAGCTATTTAACTTTAGTTTACTGAACCTTAACTAGCTATTAATGTCAATAGTTTTATTAACTTTTACTAGTTATACAAATGTTGACAGTTTAACTAATGATAACTAGTTAAACATAGACCGTTAAAATAACTTTAAATAGTTACAAACGTGAAGATAGAAAAACAATAGATTACTAGCTACAAACGTAAAGATAGAATAACAATAGATTACTAGCTACAAACGTGAAGATAGAATAACAATAGATTACTAGCTACAAACGTGAAGATAGAATAACAATAGATTACTAGCTACAAACGTGAAGATAGAATAACAATAGATTACTAGCTACAAACGTAAAGGCAGAAAAACAATAGGTTATTTGCTTAGCTGTAACATCTAGTTTATAGAACCTCGCAAATGTGTGTGGTGAGAACCAACTCGCCGGTTCACAGATATCTTGTAACGTAACCACTTTAAAGAGGGCCCATGTTGTTGACATTCCTCTCGTTGAATGAGCACGTAAACCAGAGGCATAAGACCCTTACTGGAATATGCAAGAGAAATTGCCTCCACTATCCAGTGGGATAAACGCTGTTTAGTAATCGGCCTCCCCATACATGGCTTCTCCCAAGACACAAACAGCTGATCAATCTCTCTGAACCCTTTATTTCTCTCCGTGTAAATGCATAAAGCACGCACCGGACATAATGTATTCAGCCTTCGCTGTTCTGCTGAAGCAAAAGGCGGTGGGTTAAAGGCTCTTAACTTGAGAAGAACAATAAAACCGACCACCATGGGCATAAAAGCAGGATTAGGTTTCAAGAGCACCCCTGCGTCCCCTGGCATAAATTGTGTACACGCTGAATTCACAGAAAGTGCGTGAATTTCACATTGGTTTTGAGACTGGCAAAGCGCAACGCGCACCCTTCAGAAACCGGAATACCAAAGGGTGCTGCCCCACAGTTTTGTTATTAAAACCTAAATGACAGGCAGATATTGTGGCCAGAAACACATTTATTGTTGAGAATGCTTTACCCTGATCTATCATATTCTGCAGAAATGATAGAATAACTGCCACTGAACCCTGAAAGTGGATTAAGTGTCTAGCTGTGCACCAATACTCAAACACGCCCCATTGACATTCATAGAGAGACCGAGTGGACAGGGCCCTAGAATTCTGTATAGTTCTGATGACACTGTCTGGCAGAACAGCCGCATTTATATTTAGCCACTCACTGGCTAGCCCCACCACCCCCTCCCCCCCCCCGCCTGTGACAGCAGATTCCTGTGCAGTGGCAGGGACCATGGCTCTGCGTACAGCATATGTATGATCTCCACTAGCCAAAATTTCCCTGGCCACCGTGGAGCTACCAGTATCATTCTCAGTTCCTCCTCCCTCACTCTGTGAAGAGCTAGAGATATCAACATAATCGGTGGGAACACGTACAGGAGAACGCAAGGCCACTTGTGCGCCAGTGCGTCTATTCCCAGAGGTGCGCTCTGATCCTTCAGAGAGAAGAAGAACAGAGGGCATTGAGCATTGTCCTGCGATGTGAAAAGATCCACTGTCGCTGTGCTGAATTTACTCCAAATTTGACCAACCACTTCCGTGTTCAGCTTCCACTCTCCATAAAGGGGATTTCCCCTGGACAGCAGATCTGCACCCGGTTCATGATGCCTTGCACGTGCATCGCTCTCAGGGATAAAAGACTGGCATTGCTCCACAAAATCAGTTTGTGTGCCAACATGTGTAAAGTGAGTGATCTGAGACCTTCCTGTCTGTTTATGTATACCACAACTGTAGTGTTGTCCGTTCTCACGAGAAAATTATGTATTTTCAGAAAAGCAAGAAAATGCTTCAACGTTAGAAAGACGGCCAGCATTTAAAATTAGTTTATGTGACAGTAGCTCAGATGGTGACCCCATCTCCTGTTCACCCCCCTGCCCTCGTAAATACCCCCCACAGCCGGACAATGACAGGTCCGTCGTTATGCCTAATGGAATGACTCTTAGAGCTGAGGCCATCAGACCTAATAGTCTAAGGCATGTGCAAAAAGAAACAATGTTCCCTTTCTGATATTTGGCCAGGCATTTCATAAATTGTATTATACATGCAGAGCTGCAAGGCCTCATCATCCCTTTTGCATCCATGTCAGCGCTGAACCGAAAATGCCTTCTGCGATAACTGGTGCATCTAAGATGGCTTCCTTTTCTCTGTCGGAGAGATTCGCCAAATTAAGCCAGCGTCCTCTCTCCTGAATGACCATTGTGGGCATAGCCTTGCAAAGGGGAACCCTCAAATTATTCCTCCTCTTCAGAGAGAAGTAAATATGATTGTCCCTCTTCCTCAAATTCAAATGTGCCCTCCTTCTCCTCATCCATGCTGAGGACAACGGCCAGAGGGACGCGTACATCCAGTTGTTCACCCCACACGATAGAGTTGCCATTGTGGGCAGCTCTACAGGAATGGGTACCTAGGGGGCGGAAACCGGAGCGGGACTAGCTGACATGAGGGGATCATTGCCAGACAAGCTAGCTTGGCGTGCTAACCTGCGACGGAGACTCTTTATAGTGAAACATGCACAGTCACCTCACTAGCTACGGTAGTCTGCTTTGCTGCGACCCGGTCCTGCAGATTTGCCTTATACAACATTAGGAAGATTAGACCCTTACTGTCAGAGCAAGCCACCCAACTTCTTGTCCAAGCTCTTGTTCTCTCCAGACTAGGGCTGCACGATGTGTCGTTTAAGCATCTATACCGCGATGTACAAATCCTGCGATGTAGGCTGTCATAGTTGATCCATTATTCATTAACTGTACGGGCCAGCTACTCCCTGGCCCTTGACGAATGTGATTCATGGATTAATTGCACAGCTAAACCATAGAGTGAAAGTTTTGACAGGTCAGACAGAGAGAGAAAGAGCGCGCGAGAGAGAGAGCGTGAGCGCGGGAGACCGAGATAGAGAGAGAGCGTGCGTGAGAGAGAGCGAGAGAGAGCGTGCGTGAGAGAGAGAGCGTGAGTGCGAGAGATAGAGAGATAGAGAGAGAGCGCGCGTGAGAGAGAGCGAGAGCGAACGCGAGAGAGCGAGCGCGCCAGAGAGAGAGAGCGCGTGTGAGCGTGAGAGAGAGAGCATGTGCGTGCGTGAGAGAGAGAGAGAGAGAGCGAGCCCCGGCCGCATGCTCACCATCTTCAAACAACACGAGTGCTGTCTTGCTCTCTCTCCCTCGTGCATATTAATCAATTGACACGATGGTGTCGATGTTTCAATCATTTAAAATGAGAATGTAAGTGTGCTCACCCCATTTTTGTTTGTAAGAAAAAAGTTGATTAGATTTCATATTGCAATATATATCGCAGAAAAATAAAATATTTCAATGTCATTTTTTCCCAATACCTTGCAGCCCTACTCCAGACTGGACTATTGTAATGCTCTCCTGACTCTTCCTGCATGTACTGTCAAGCCTCTGCAATTGATCCAGAATGCAGCAGTGAGGGTTGTCTTCAATGAGCCAAAAAAAGCTCACGTTACTCCTCTCCTCATCAGGTTACACTGGCTACCAGTAGCCGCTCACATCAAATTCAAGGTACTGATGCTAGCCTACAAGACGACCACTGGCACGGCACCAACATACTTAAACTCACTGGTTAAATCTTATGTGCCTTCCAGAAGTTTGCGCTCTGCAAGTGAACAACGCCTTGTGATGCCATCCCAAAGAAGTTCAAAATCCCTCTCACGACCTTCTCCTGGACTGTGCCCAGCTGGTGGAATGACCTCCCAATCTCAATTCGTACAGCTGAGTCTTTACTCATTTTCAAGGAACATCTAAAGACTCATCTTTTTTGCCAGCAATTAACCAACTAATACTAGACCTTTTCATTCTTTTCTTGTCTTTTCATAAAAAAAAAAAAAAAAAAAAACACCTGGCTATGCGTTCGATACTAGACTATATAGTCTAGACTAATAGACTGCTTCTATTGTTCTCATTTGTAAGTCGCTTTGGATAAAAGCCACTCCCTGGCACAACATCATGTCTGCCAGCCAATTAGGGCTGGCGTAATGGAATTGGGCTTCTGAGGAATACGCGGAAGGGCTTAATTAACTTTAGCTATGAACTTCTCTAGACCACTGAACTAACTTTAACTACATGTATCTTAAATTTATTGACAGTTGAACAAACTTTATCTAGCTAACTGTCATTTTGTTGACAGTTAAACGTAACTCTTAATAAATGGACATTTGCATTATTTTAACTAGCTTAACAACAGTTTAAATAATTTCACTAGATATAAACATGTCAAAATTTATTTAATAGTTTAATTAACTTATAAATATATGCTATAAGCAAAAAAAACAGTTAAACTATCTTTTACTTGTTTTATAGTCCTGTTGAAAGTTTAACTGGCTTAACTAGTTGACAGTTTAATAAATTTTAACTAGCTATAAACATGTTTACAGTTTAATAACTTAATAGCAATGTAAAAAGTTTATCTCATTTAACTACCTTAATCAGTAAAAAAATGTTAACAGCTTAATTAACTTGTATGAACTTCTGTAGACCGCTGAACTAACTTTAACTACATGTATCTTAAACTTATTGACAGTCGAACAAACCTTATCTAGCTATACACATGTCAAAAGTTTAACTTAACTAGTTATAAAAATGTTGACAGTTTATTTGACTCCAACTATAAACAAGAAGACCAGCTATAAACTTGTTGACTGCTGAACTACCTTTAGCTATACACAGGTAAAAGTTCAATTAATGTAATTAGCTAAAAAATATCAACAGTTTTACTAATTTCACTTGCTATAAATATGTTGACAACTACATTAACTAGTAACAAAAACATTGACAGTTTAATTAACTTTAACTAGCTTTAAACATAAAGGCAGTTAAACTAACTTTAACTAGCTATAACTTGTTGACAATTGAACTAACTTCAACTACCAATAAATGTCAAAGGTTTAACTTAACTAGTTATACAAATGTTGACAGTGTAACTTTAGCTAAGCAAGAACACAGTTTAACTACCCTTACGAAAAAGAAGTTCCTTTTCAGGAACGTCCCTGACAAAACCGACTCTGAATATCGTGTGCAATCAGTCCATCGGAAAGGCGTGACGTCACGGGCGGGGTGACGTAGCGACCAGGAAGCTATAAAAGCACGTGCCGTGCAGCTGGCTTCAGCTTCGAATCTGTCAGCAAGCGCTCTGTGTGTGCATGTCAAAAGTCTGTCCTGTTGGTCCTATTTATTGATGTCTGTCCCTTAGCCATTAAAAGATCGCTAAAACAGCTCAATATGCCAAAACAAAAGCAAAAGACCTAACATATGAAGGGCGATTCCAAGCCACGTTATAGATTGTGTGTTCCTCCCTGCCCTCGCTACATTACGAGTGGGGATACACACAGTTTGTGCGTGGCTTGCCTGGGATCGAAGCACGCTGAGTCGGCTCTCGAGGGGGCCGACTGCCCGCATTGTGAACGAATGCCAATGCGGAAGCTTCGATCCCGCAGGGCTCTCTTCGAGAAGTGAGCCTTCGCAAGCGTTCCTCGCGATGCCGAAGCCGCGCCGGCATTCGTTGGGTTCGCAGATCGATCTGCTGGAAGGTATGGAGACGGGCACGTCCTTATCTCCTACCGTACCCACCAGATCTGCCTGATTCCGGGGTTTGGAAGCCCGAGCTTCGGCTCTTCCCCCCGAGCGTCGGGCTTGACGCTCTGCCTTTCTTTCTCCGAGGAGATTGACACGGAGGGCATCGGCGAGCTTGTAGTTGCACAAACAAAGTTGCATAAGCACAGTATAAAACAAACAGTGTCATTATACGGGCAGCGTTAGTGAGCAGCTATTTAATCTCCGAGGGGATTAATATTGTTTGTGTGACTAAGCTATTCGCGCGCTGTCGAGGCAACGCGTGTATTACATCATTTTCAGTTTTGATGTGAATTTTTCCATACCCGACCGCGTGTCTGGTTATTTTAACTCCATTTAATAAGCAGGAGTTGGTTCTATCACTTCAATGTGTACTTTATCACAATCTAGACCGTGTTTACTTGTCTGATTGTTTGATTATTTTTAAATTCTGAGGAATATGACTCTGAGAAGTCAATATATCACTATATGTGTACTTTATCACAATCTAGACCGTGTTTACTTGTCTGATTGTTTGATTTCACTAAATTCTGAGGAATTTGGATTGCATTAGATTCTGAGGAATCTAATGACTGTTATCTAACTTCGAGAAGTTCAATATATCACTTCAATGTGTATTGTATCACAATCCAGACCGTATTTACTTGTCTGATTGTTTGATTTCATTAAATTCTGAGGAATATAATGACAGTTATTTGACTCATGAAGTTAGATGTACTGGAGGGACTGCTGGGCGGGAGCAGCCCCCTCCGCGTACAAACAGTCACGACTACATAGGGCAGCCCCTACTGGGGTAGAGCGGTGTCCACCTCATTACACGGTGCCCGTCTCACCTCAGTGCCCTCGGGAGGTGGGTCTGCCAACCCTGCCGGAGTTTCAGGGTGCAGCGGCCTCCAGCGAGCACTACTCAGTTATTTCCGCCCGTGAGCGTAGCGGAGCTGGGATGCTCACCTCCCCTTTGGGGGCCTCTTACTCCAGAGATCAGTCTCGAGAGACTGATTCCCTTAGTACATTAGCTAGCAGCGTGGAAACTACTGCCAATGTATCTCAATGGGTCCTGCGCACAATGGAAAGACAATAGTCGGCCTCCTGCAGGCTCTGGTTATGGAACAAAAAGTGAATACCCCTTTTAGGAAGGAAGCCATCGAGGTGGTCCCTCCTCTAGTCAGGGAGTCCGGGTTTTATAGCCGGTATTTCATAGTTCCAAAGAAGGATGGGGAGTTGCGTTCGATCTTAGACTTATGTCATCTAACCTCTCAGTAATGTCACTGAAGTTCAAAATGCTCACTGTCAAACAGATTGTAGCTCAAATCAGATCCGAGGACTGGTTTGTCACAATAGATCTCAAAGACGCATACTTCCATATCCATCCTTCCACAACACAGGAAGTTTCTGAGGTTCGCTTTCGGGGGCAAAGCTTATCAATATCGAGTACTTCCCTTTGGCCTCGCACTCTCACCCCGCACGTTCACGAAATGTATGGATGCGGCTCTGGTATCCCTCCGTATGCAGGGCATCCGCATTTTAAATTATATCGACGATTGGTTGATCCTAGCTCAATCAGAGCAGATGGCGGCTCGACATCGAGATGTCGTTCTCGCACACATGGGGGAGCTGGGTTTGAGACTAAATGCCAAGAAGAGTGTACTTTCTCCAGTTCAGAGAACCACCTATCTAGGCGTAGTGTGGAATTCGACCACGATGCAGGCACGCTTGTCTCCTGCTCGGATCGAGTCGATCCTCACATCAGTCGAGAGAGTCAAAGAAGGCCAGTCACTCACTGTCAAACAATTCCAGAGATTGTTAGGGCTGATGGCAGCTGCGTCCAACGTGATACCTTTTGGCCTGCTGTACATGAGACCCCTACAGTGGTGGCTCAAGTCCAAGGGCTTTTCCCCGAGGGGAAATCCACTTCGAGTTATCAAGGTCACGCGGCGGTGCCTTCGTGCCTTAGACATGTGGAAGAAACCTTGGTTCTTGAATCAGGGCCCGGTGCTGGGAGTTCCTTGTCGCCGTGTAACGCTAGCGACAGATGCGTCCCTCACCGGTTGGGGTGCGGTCATGAGTGGCCACCCTGCCCGCGGTCTGTGGAGTGGTCGCCATCTGATATGGCACATCAATTGCCTAGAGATACTAGCCAGTGTTGGGGAGTAACTAGTTACATGTAACGGCGTTACGTAATTCAATTACAAAATTATTGTAACTGTAATTAGTTACAGTTACTAAGAAAAAATGAGTAATTAAATTACAGTTACTTATGAAATTTTGAACGATTACAAAGTGGATTACATTTGAATATTTACACACATCCACATACAGATTTAACTGATTTCTTTCCCAAATTGCACTGACTATTCTGAGACATACCACCCTAATAATTTCCGGGATGCGGAAACACAAGTCTAGTTTGTAGAATCCAGTCATAAAAATGGAATGCCTAGCGCGGACGGAATATGCCACATTTTGGATGACTAAATCAAAACTAGGTCAGTACACTTGAATCAAAACATGACATGGACTAGTGTCTGTGAATATTAAGCCCCAAAAATGCAATATATGACTCCTGCACGTTCTGCGTGTCTGTGGAAATCAGGCGCGGACTGGACACCGGGAGAACCGGGACAATTCCCTGTGGCTTCGCAGCCGATTTTGCCCGCTATTTTAATATCATTATTTTATAATAGCCTGCCGAATGTACTTAAGCGATCATTTGCGAATCCGCCATTTGATAATTAAATCTCTAATAAATCATGAAGTGTTAGTCATGACTCGCGCGCTCTCCGCACCTCCGCCAAACGGTTTGGATAAGACTCCGAGTAATCAATGCGAGAGAGAGAGTGGACTGTGGAAGCGCACAGCTGGAGCAGAGAAGCAGAACTCCTGTTCAGGGTTTCAGGTCAGTTTCATCTGTAAAGATGCTTTTTTGTCTTTGTTTTTTTATTTATTTAATCAAGCAGCAGCACGTTGCTCATCAGTCATCACTCAAAATAGGCTACTATATAAAGGACATCATTATTATCTGTAGTAATGTTACAGTAGTAATTTAGCTGAAAAACAATCAGATTTTTTTTATAGGTTTAGGGGGAGCTACGGACAGACAACAACAACAGTTTTAATATATTACTATAAATCCAGAGAAAATAGTTACTATTGTTTAACTGTGGTAACCAAAAATTTAAAATGATTTTACAAATTGAGTTATTTAAAAATAAATACAAATCCATTTGCAAAAAACAAAACAAAACAAGGTTATTGTATAGGCTAAAAAAAGCATGGTAATTTTTTGTAAGGGAAAAACATGACTCGTGTACAGTATTAGGATTTTTCTATAAAGATATTGTAGTATTGTAGAGTATTGTATTGCAAAGTATAGTTTTGTTCAATCTTGAGTTTTAAAGTCATGAGAGAGATGGATAACAGGGCAAAATAAAGAGACTGAAGAGAAAAATGGAAGTGAATGTGCAGTTCAGAAGAGAACTTTTAATTATTTTGCATGTCCCCAAATTAAAGATTTAAACCTTTTTTTATCTCAGGTCCATACCAAAAATAGTTTTGTCCATGAATTTGTTTGTATGAGTTTGAATTTTCCAGTCTGAATTTTTTTCCCAGTCCGCCCCTCCTGTAAATTAATGGCAAAGACATGAAAGACATATATTGAAATATTTCCTCCCTGACCTGAGAGGTCACCATGTGTTGGTGCGCACCGACAACACATCAGTGGTCTCTTATATCAATCACCAGGGGGGTCTGCGTTCGCGCCCCTTGTACAAGCTGGCACACCAGATCCTTCTGTGGTCCCAGGACAAACTCCTCTCGATCAGAGCAGTGTATATTCCTGGGAGATTGAATGTGAGAGCAGACATACTGTCGAGACAGGGGCCGAGGCCCGGGGAATGGATGCTTCACCCCGAGGTGGTGAAGCAGATATGGAGAGTATTTGGCACAGCCCAGGTGGACCTCTTTGCGACTCAGGAGACATTGCAATGTCCCCTCTGGTCCTCTCTAGTTCATCCGGCTCCTCTGGGACTGGACGCTATGGTACAGACCTGGCCGAGGCTTCGTCTGTACGCTTTTCCCCCTATCGCTCTGCTCCCGGGAGTTCTGGCGAGAGTACGCTGGGACGGGGCCCGTGTACTACTAGTAGCCCCGTTCTGGCCGGGCCGAGTATGGTTCTCAGATCTAGTCTCGCTCCTCGACGGCTCTTCGTGGGAGATACCGATCAGGACAGACCTACTCTCACAGGCGCAGGGCACGATAATTCACCCTCGCCCGGAGTTGTGGAAGCTATGGGTGTGGCCCCTGAGGGGGCACAGCTGTTAGCAGCTGGTCTCTCAACCGAGGTTGTTGAGACCCTACTCCAATCCAGAGCTCCCTCTACGAGGAAACTGTACGCCCTGAAGTGGAAGCTCTTCACTTCATGGTGCAGAGACTGCCAGCTTGACCCAGCAGACTGCCCAGTTGGTACAGTTCTGGAGTTTTTACAAGCCAGGCTCTCTGCGGGGTTATCCCACTCCACCTTAAAGGTTTACGTGGCGGCCATAGCTGCTTTCCATGTCCCTTTCAATGATCAGTCAGTGGGTAGACACCCCCTAGTTACAGGTTTCCTCTGCGGTGCGCTGAGGCTGAGACCTCCAGTATGATCCCGTGTTCCCCCCTGGGATTTGGTTGTGGTTTTAGAGGCTCTTTGTAAAGCTCCATTCGAGCCAATACAAGATATCTCAGATAGACATCTGACACTTAAAACTGCCCTGTTACTGGCAATCACCTCACTAAAGAGAGTTGGAGATCTTCAGGCCCTTTCGGTGGCCCCTACTTATTTAGACTTTGCCCCTGGTATTTGCCCCTCACTCTACTCGGGGTATGGCGGCCTCCAAGGCCTTCTCAGCAGGTGTGTCCCTCTAGGACATCTGCAAAGCTGCGGGGTTGTCCATGCCCTCCACATTTGTCCGATTTTACGATCTTGACATGCGAGCCACGCCGGGCTCTTCTGTTCTCTCGTCTTAGCTGTGCTCTTTGACTACACACTAGGCAGGGATTTGGAAGTCTGGCAGCGTGGGCACATCGTTCCCCAAAAGCGTTTCGACGCAGCTCGAGTTCCTGAAAAGGAACGTCCCAAGGTTACGTATGTAACCCTAGTTCCTTGAAGGAACGAGACGCTGCGTCCTAGAGCCATACTCCCGGCACCCCTGCCGGCGCTTGCTTCCCTACTCGAAGCTGAAGCCAGCTGCACGGCACGTGCTTTTATAGCTTCCTGGTCGCTACGTCACCCCGCCCGTGACGTCACGCCTTTCCGATGGACTGATTGCACACGATATTCAGAGTCGGTCTCGTCAGGGACGTTCCCCAAAAGCGTTTCGACGCAGCGTCTCGTTCCTTCAAGGAACTAGGGTTACATACGTAACCTTGGGACGTTTTTCAAGTGTGCTATTAGTATACTTCTTTTAAACTAAAAATAGGAAAGTATGCTTTTAGTTTACTTTTTATGTACTTGGAAAATGGGCTTTATGCATGAAATGGGCTTTATGTACTCCTCAGAAATATACTTAAAATTACATTTAAGTATACTTGACTTATACCTACAAAATTTCTAAATATTTTTGAGTTATACTCCTAGAATCCATGTTTTCATTTTTATACGGTAGAGGTCGCTAGTACACATCTTCTGCACAGAATTTAAAAAAAAGACAAGTGAAGAAGAAAAAAGAAACAACAGATACTAACACATGTAATCTAGCATGATCATCTGACATGAAACAGCATCAAAACTGTAACGTTATGGAATAAAATGTTGACCGATGAAGAGGTTATAATTACAGTCAAGCTTTGGGGTGTTGATCGACTCCATCTATGTTATGATTATCATTCTGAAACCAATTCATAGTCTTTTTTCAGCTTTTTGTTCAAAATGATATTTCCTTATTTTTTATGAAACTTACCCTCATTAAAGTGTTTCAAAAAAGAATGCATGAAGCTAGAATAAAATGTTTTTGATTACAAGCAGATACCCTGTTCTTTCTTTGGATGTTTTCTATGTTCAGATATTCATACAACAAAATATATACACATTAAAACCTAAATAGGGACATAGTTGTATACTTAAAGTATAATGTAAAGTTCACTTAAAGAAAACTTACTTGCAGTATAAATCTACTAAACTAGTAGTTTACTGAGACTATACTTCAAAGAGTACAAAGTATTTAATTAGTAAACTAGCAGTATACATATAAGTTCACTTTTAGTATAATTGCAGTACAATCTACAAAGATAGAGGTTAACTAGTTGTGTACTCAAAGTTTCCTACTGTTATACTTATATATACTAGAAAGTGGGCCAATTTAGTCCCAAGGAGTATTGAAACCGTACACTTGCAGAAGTGTACTATTAGAACACTGATATGTGTATACTTGTTACATAAAGTATACTTAAAAATATACTTTAACTTTACTTAAGTTTACTTAGGAAAATAAACTTGAAGTATACTACTTTTTGGTAAGGGTATCTTTGACAAGCTATAAACTTGTAAATGTTGAACTAACTATAAATATGTTAACAGTTCAATTAACTTAATTAGCTATAAAATATCAACAGTCTAACTAATTTCACTAGTTATAAATATGTTACAGTAACTAGTTAAAACAAATTGACAATTCAATTAACTTAAACTAGCTTTAAACAAAAGACAGTTGGACTAATATAAACTTGTTGACAATTTAACTTACTTTAACTAGATATAAACATGTTGAGAGTTTAACTAATTTCCCTAGCTATGTCAACAGTAATTGCTCAGCAATTTTCTTTTCTAATTTATATGTAAATGATGTAAACAGACTCTAGATAAAGACAGTTATTGCATTATCAGTCAAGTCTCTGACACGTTTTGTAATGCAACGACGTGTGAAATCAAGCCTGAGCAGTAAGAAGTGTCTGCGTTCACAAACTTCTGTAGAGTATGTTGTGGTGAAAAGCATTAAATAGTCCAGAGACAAAAACAAACATGTTGAATAAATGTTTCGTAAACATGCGTATGTGGTTGGCGACGAGGTGATGGTTGAGCTCCGTTCTCGGCACCCAGCAGAAGGAGATCCCATGCCAAATACACAGTAAAAATATTTACAAGCTTTTTGCAGACATAATTTATGCTAATGAAACTAAAAAGGCTATGGAACCAGTAAATGAACGAGTTTGTTTAAACATGCACAGATAAATATAACAACATGGGTCAAATAGTTACCCATAATGGAAAGGAACACAAGAGGAACGTCGTAATTGTTAGCCCTATCATGTTACAAAACAACAGTGAAGTAATCTTATATGTGGAATATATCTGCGGGAGAGGTCATGTGGTACATGAGAATCTATGATGCATAGGCCAAGAGAAACTCACACAGGGATTAACAGATTTACTGTCTTTTTTATAAGCTGTTTCCACAGTACAGCACGGGGATGCAAAGGGTGCAATCCACACCACAGTAATGTAAAAACATCTCAATGATGTTTTCCTAATTTTAAGAGAGCCTCTAAGCAAAACAGCCACACACGCTCTGCGGTCCTGCAGCTAATATCCAGATATTAACCTGCCCTGGGGATTTTTCCTCTCCGCTGGCTCACAAGACAAATGGCCCACAAGTTAGCTCTGATGGGAATGTCAAGTTTTTTTTCAATTGCCAGGTTATCCTACGAGTACGCTCTAAATTGTTAAGCATTTCATAAAGGGAGAGAGAGGGCAGAAAGGAAGGGCGAATGGGAGTTAAGCAGGCATTTTGGCTCATAATGAAGACCAGATGGTTTACCTTCACTGGTAGCCACATTCTTGGGAGCTTTGGTGGGCGTATGATCAGTGCTGGAGCTCACATCGGAGGAGATACTGGAGCTACCCTTGCCTGGGACAGAAGGGAAGAAGGAAATAACGTTTTGAGAAAACAGTTCATTTTGGAGATCATACTTGACTGCATGCACTCGCGATCTGTACGGTCAGCTCCATTGGCCGACTGCTGTGCAGTTTCACAGAAGGGTGGGGTGCAACGGTTCCCACTGTAAGTCAATATTATAACAGATGCAATAAAAGTACGATCGGACATTTTGGCCCCATCACTCATTCACTTGCTGAACCATTTCTGAAAGCAAGGAAACTCCTCTTGTTCTTAATCCAAAACAAGGTCTGAGGTTTTCATGATTAAAGATTTGGAGAGGAACTCATTACTCAGTGCTCATCAGGAATGCACTGAAGCTGAGCAAAACCCTTCGGTTTACGTCTTCCTGCCAAGACAATATCCGTGACTGGAACAATAGATGGAAGAAATCACTTTAGTATCTCCAACACTGGCAGAGTCTGCAGTTTCGCTAAGATCCTCCAAGACAGATTTATCTATCATACATTAGGACATAAATATGGCCACTGTGCAAGAGAATGAGCGGAGACCATTCATGACGACTTGAGGTTATTTAAGAGGGCGAATAAGTTCGATACTTGCACATTAGCTCACATTTGTGGATCTGAAGGTTGGATTGGTGTTGTAATAAAAGTGTGGTCATTCACAGCCTGGAACGGAGAACTAGACATAAATCAACATCACTACCACCACCCTTAAGATTATGGTTCCCTGTTCGCAGGAACAAGCCAGTGTTAACTGCCTGATTTGCATTTGGATTTCCATGTAGGCTGGCATGAGTAAGTGCTTATTTGGTGCTGGCCTAGCTGGTATGCTATTCACCAGCAAAACCCTTGTTGTGTTTAAACTGATCGAAATATTGATGCATGCAAAGTTTTGACTCATGGATGTTACAACTATTGAGTAGGGGTCAAACCAACTGTCCCATATGTTTACACCAATTTGACACTTTGAAAAACTCCAAAGAAACAGAAAACTTTGTAAAACACATAAAATCCGAAATACATGAGAACTTAGGACTCAATTTTTACTTGAAACTGAGACTTGTCTTCTGAATCATCCAAGGTGTAAGTGTGTGCATGTTTGTTAATTTGGCAGGGTTGATTTATGGCATGTCATCCTCTGTCAGGTCATAAACGTGAACCACAAGCGGCTCCATGTGAGCAGAGCACAGTCTTCATCCCACAAACACCATTCCCTCTGTAAACAAGTTCCCTTTAACACACATCCATACATCTCTCTAATGCTCTTTTCACACATATAAAAAGGTCACGGAGTTGCTGTATTTAGTTGGTCGTTGCAAATCGCTATATGTGAGAACGCCCCTTTACATGCTGCCAACATACGTCCACCCTGAAAAGCTGTTGTGTGAAGGTCTTTCAAACAAGCTGTCAGATTACCACTGATGCATTGAACGACTCAATGAACTCTTATCACCTCGGTCACGACAGGAAAAACAGCAGGATAACGTGAGCTGCACTGAACGCAGCGTGACGACGTGTTGCAATGACATCAGTGAGCCAGAACATCTGCTTCATGTGACTCATTCGTCAAGTGGACCCCATGTGCTCTGCACGCTTTGAATTACAACCAGATATGGACGCTGTTATTATGATGTTGCTAGTCGAAGCTTTCACAAAGCTTAAAGTCTTCAGTTTAATCAAAACGGATGATGAAACTATTACTTTGCTGCTAAAAGAGACACAGCAGCGTT
Organism: Carassius carassius; assembly: GCF_963082965.1. Lineage (NCBI taxonomy): Eukaryota > Metazoa > Chordata > Actinopteri > Cypriniformes > Cyprinidae > Carassius > Carassius carassius. Next base: position 1,546,000 of record NC_081789.1, on the reverse strand, counting down.
CTTACTCAGAATCAAGAGCTAAAACCACGGATATTTGCTGAAAGATCTGCTTTTGTAATTTTTTACAGGCGATTTTCTCATGTATAGGATACAAATGTGGCCTAAAATGTATAAAGTATATGATATGATATGATATGATATGATATGATATGATATGATATGATATGATATGATATGATATGATATATGATGCGATGCTCTGACAGATTTGCTTTTTCAGTACAAAGATAAATATAGAAATTGGTCATACTCAAAATGTTGATTTTAAGACTTACTTGAATTAAGCTGTTTTTTGTCCTGTAAAAACTTTAGATTTCTTTAATCTTTCATTTGAACATTAAACAGTGTAACACTGATTTTTTGTAACCTTTTATAATTTATCATTAGACCTTGCGCTAATGCACAACCCTGTTAAACAAAGAAACAATAAATAAATAAATGCAAAACAATGTAGAACCAAACCATTTCATATTTTGTATTATTAAAATATTTAATATATTGTTGATTAAGTTATGACAAGATTTATTTCATAACTAATGTCATGCATAATAATCACCATATTTTGAGAATGACCCACCTAATTTGTGTGAACAAGTTGTGAACATTCATCATTTACCAAAATTGTCTTTAATGCACAGATGAGAAGGCTACGTGACAACTACCAATGGGCAATAGAGAAGACATTAAAGTTTACAAGATCCATCACCTGATAGATACAGTGGGATTCAGCTGAAACGGCAACTAGCAACCAACAGTACAGCAGTTTAATTATTCTCAGTGTAAACGTCCTTATGACTGCCAGATCATTGATTTGAAATCCTTCTTTGCTTTTGGACGGGTGCTGAACTTTAACTTAACTCTGACCTGTAAAAAAGATGGCTAGAAAATCCAAAAGTCTTCACTTTCTCCTACCAAACTAGGAAGAAAGAGCTCTGCTTCACTCTGAAAATAAATCTGAATCATTAAGCTGTCAGTCGCTTGCCATCCCGAGCACATCACGTAAAGGGAGAAATGACAAAGGAGATTTCCTTCAAATTTTCACAAACAGTTCATCACTCATGGCCTGAGTGGCCAGTGCTGCTTTTGATCCAGTGACCCTAATCCATAAGTCATATTAGAGCTCTTTTCCTCCATGATGGAAATTTCAAATACTCCTAAGTATTCCAGATGGAGACTAAATGAGGATTGTCCTAAGCACACATTCCCACATTTGACTTGATTTATACCCATTCACTGACAATACAGGCCCTGCATTTATAAAAAACAATCTACCCAGCGGCCACAAAACACATTTGGACATTTAAGTGAATCTTAAAATTGCATGAACGCAAAGCAAAATATCCAACCATGTGGCATCTGCAAACAAACGATGGTAATAGTAAAGGTGATTTAATCCAAATCATTTTTGGGTGCCACATAGTTTAGAGCCTTGGAGCAATGTTTAGAGCAATGCTACATTTCTCCAAATCTGATGAAGAAACAAACTCATCTACATCTCCGATCATCTGAGGATGAGTAAATTTTGAGCTAATTTTCATTTTTGGGTGACTAAGTGGAAGCAAATAACAGTTTGAGGTTTGCTTTTATTGTTTTGCATTGTGAAATTTCGTTTGGAATGGCTGTATTTGGGTTATTATGGTATATTATCAAAAATATCCATTTATTTATAAAGCCCTTTACAACACTCAAGGTGACTAAAGCGCTTTCCAATAAGAGCAAAATAAAACAGTTTAAAAAAGCATAAAACTACAACTAAATAAGTAGAATAGAAAACAATAAAATACACAAAAATGTCACAACATTGCTAGGTATTAAAAGCCGGTCTAAATAAATAAAAGTTAATAAAATAAAATAAAAGTCATGTTTTTTTCATTCTGCTACATGTGTGGACATACAGTGGAATGAAATACATAAATACAGATATACAACAATTAAGTAAAATAATATAAACCTATACACAACTAACTGACAGATTTTGACTTTAAATATTAAACTATATATAAATGTTTACCTATATGTGGCAGATTGGGTAAGTTCCCTCCCCCTGCATTTAAAATATACAACTTGTCTTGCTGACCAATTGTTGGTTTGTATGATTCATTTCTTTTACAAATAAGTTATTTGATTTAAGTAAATTTTAATTCTTTGTTTTTAGGACAAACCATTTTTGTTGGGGGTGTTCCATCTTGTGTTGGTTGGGATGATCCTTTCCAACATGGAGCAGGATTAAGACGGCACTGCTGTTTTGTTGCTTCGTTTTGCTTGCTATTATGTGACAATTGTCTTGTTGATTTTAAGCATTGTGCATGTTTTATAAAATGTGGTGTTTTGTGTGTGTTAGACCCCTGTGTCAGGAGGCTGGCTGTATTAGAGCCTTGGTGGAGGTGTTTCAAGCACTGAGATTGGATTGCCGCTTGTGACCACTTGCCACGTGTGTGGTTTTAAGAATCACTTTACAGCTTGCCCACCTGGCCACGGGTAAGTTTTAGTCATTTTGTCTTAAGTGTTTTTACTATTGTAAACCTAATAAACATTTGTGTACACTAATACCTTTTTGTCTCTGCCCTCCCTGGTAATGAACCTGCGTGTCTAAAATCTGTTAAGCGGTTAGTTCCCTTCACTTTAAAGGGGTGGCGTAGTCCACATTGGTAAAATAATCACTTTAGGGCTTTGGTATTCCTAGGGTGAACTAATCTCCTCCCGCTCTGCTACATATACATAAACAAAAAAATACAAACCATACAAATGCTACACAGAAACACTGTACCTAAACACAACTAACCTACTGACAGATTTTGAATCTGATTATACTATACATATAAATGTTTACCTATACATGGACTGAAAAAGTAAAATGTATAGACCATACAAATGCTTCACATAATACTATACATGTGCAAAGAGAAACATAGTCCAGCAGTTGGCTGGGGAACAGTGCAGGATGATTTGTAGTGCATGAGTTTGTAAACACACATATTACTGCGTATTTTGTGAGATTATATACACAGCAGTGTGTATAAAGTGACTAGTGTGCATAGAGGAGAGATGCACCAAAAAAAAAAGTCTCGGACAGTTTTTCTGTGATGTGGAATGTCTGGGGGGGGGGGGGGGGGGGGGGATGGTCCATGTTTCAGGAGGTAGCTGGTTAATGTGGGGTTTCAGAGGAGGGCAGGGTGATTGAGTTCAGGGCTTTTGCTGATGAGATCTACCACAATTGTCATCCTCAAACTTGATGATGTGGTTGGAGATGAACTTTGCAGTGCAGTTGTGGGTCAGCAGCGGGCTGAGCACACAGCCTTGTGGGGCACCTGTGCTCAGTGGTTGTTAGTGCTCGAGGTTTTGATGTTGCTGACACGGACTGACTGAGGTCTTCCAGTTAGAAAGTCCAGGATCCAATTACAGAGGGAACTGTAAATGCCCAGCAGTTTTAGTTTGTTGATGAGTTGTTGTGGTATTGTGTTGAATGCTGAGCTGAAGTCAATGAACCGTATTCTAACATCGGACTCTTTATTTTCTCTAGATGGGTAAGAGCCAGGTGGAGGAAATTGCATCGTCTGTAGAGTGGTTTGGACGGTATGCAAATTGTAGTGAATTGAGTGTGTTGGGGAGGCTGGTTTTGATGTGCATGACTAACCTCTCAAAAAACTTCATGATTGGAGTCCGTCCTATGGGACGGTAGTTGTTTAGACAGGACACAGGTGATTTCTTTTATATTGTTGTGGATTTGATGTGGGGACAGCTGATATCTGTTAGGACATCTGTCAGCTGTTCAGCACAGTCTCTCAGTACATGGGCAGGTATGTCATCAGGACCTGCAGCCTTGGTGGGTTAATCCTAGATAGGGTTTTCCTTGCGTCGGCTGGAGATAGACAGAGCCCCTGTTCGTTGGAGGTAAGTGCAGTTTTTGTGCAGGTGTGTCTTTCTGCATGTGAATAAAAGTGGTTGAGTGCATCCGGGAGGGATTTGTCATTATCACAGGCCTGTGGTGGGAAGCATAGTTTTAAAAAGGCCAAGGTCAGTAATGGTGCACATATCAGGGGGAAGCTTGTTCCAGAGTCTGGGCCCAGCCACGGAAAAGGCCCGATCACCCCAGTGTTTGTTCCTTGACCTTGGGACTTCCAGCAAAAGTTGATTTGTTGACCTCAGAGCCCTTTTTATCTGACAAAGTGAACAAACATCTCAGTCAATAAGAAGAGGCGAGGCCTTTAAAAGCTTTACAATAAATAATACAAATTTTAAATAAACTCTGACCAAAACTGGAAGCTAGTGGAGCGAATAGAGAATTGGGGTGATGTGCAAAAATCTGCGTGTATTGGTTAAAAGGTAGGGCAACTGGAGAAGACTGAGGGACAACAGTGAGACACCAACATAAAGTGCATTACAGCGATCTATTCTTGAAGTGATAAAAGCATGAATAGCTTGCTAGAGGTCAGGGAAATGAAAAATAATTTAACGCTGGCCAAAAGACATAACCGAAAAAACTTGCTTTAACCACGCTGTCAATTTGTTAATTAAATTTCAGACTACTATCAAAAGCTACGCTAAGATTTTTGACAGCTGTTCCAAGCTTTGAAGGCAGTGCACCAAAATCAGAAGTCACAGACTCTTCAAATAAAACATATTCAGTATTTTCTTAATTTAAGTAAAGGACGTCATGCTCTAACAGTTTAATGTCATAAATGCAATCAATTAGCGACCCAACGGTGTCAAAATTTTTTGGCCTCATAGGCATTGTGCCTGGCCATAATTGACCCAAGAGGAGCATATAAAGTGGAAATAAAATGGGCCCGAGAATAGAGCCTTGTGGCACCCCTCAAAAGAGAGAAGTAGAGGAGGAGGAGTCCTTGACCACTACAGAAAAACTTTAAGGCCAAAAAAATTAAGGCAGGGCAGCAGGACTTCATGGTTCACTGTTTCAAAAGCCTCTGTGAGATCAAGTGGTACTAATATAACAGGGCACTTAGCATCAACAGAACAGTGCAGTGCTATGTTGAAATCTAAATCCAGACTGGAATTTCTCAAATATTTAATTATTTTTAAAAAGGACTGTAATTGTATAAAAACTACTTTTTCTAAAACTTTTAAAAAGAAAGGGCAAGTTGGAAACTGGTCTAAAAATAGATAAGACTGATGTTTGTTCCATGCTACTGTCCATCTCCAGGTGTGTTTCAGTGGTCAAAGATTAGTGGAGCCTCACTACTTCACGCCTTTCTTTAGGCTCTATGTCCTTATCCTAAATGAGAGGGATACATATTCATCTGTTAATTCTAGAGGGTGATGTCGAGGGAGTTTAATGAACATGTAGCTTGACTCTCCCACTGAGCTGAAATCAACATGAGCTGCAGTAGAAACAGAGTAATCAAAAGAGCCAAGGCGGACCGGACACATAATTGTTTTCTGGTTTGGAAAACAACTTCTCAAAAGCTTTCATATGTTTCCTGTCTTGTGCTTATGCAAAACACAAGGATAATTTTGCTAGGCCTGAAGAGAAATTCAAAATCGGGGTCAGATTGCAGAGTCCCAGATGCATAATGTATATCTTAGCATTTCATATGCAGTAAAAAGTGTTACAGAGACAGAATGATTCACTTGGCATCGTTTAGATGATTAAACTATATCATCTTCACATTTGTGCTTTGGCACTAAATACCTTATGATATTCTGTACAGTTGCAGGAAACAGAGTGTGATATTGTGTTTAAACAGTTCAGTGAGCAAGTAAAAATATAGCCAGTTGTACTTAAATATTATTTTTCCAAAAATTATCTGCACCTGCTTGGATCACGGTGGTCCAAAAGAAAAAAAAAAAACACTATGCATTGAACTCCTTTTACAAGTCTAACTTATTCTCAGAATTACACAAAATAAATGCACAATTGCATGTTTATTAAAGAGTTTATAAAATAAGAGTTTATAACTTTCAATTGTGCAATATAAACTCACAATTTAAAATTGTGAGATGCAAACTTGCATTTGCAAGAAAGAAAGTCAGCACTATGGGAGGAAAAGTAACAAATTACCCTTTTTTTCACTTATTCCATGGTGGAAACACATTTCCATAGTAACTGCTTCACACTCTATAAAAGAAATGCAAACGTGCTGAAGGCACACTCATGTACCTCCATTTACTGGTCTATTAAAATAAGAGAGACACAGCAAAGGTGCTGATCTCAGTTAAAACAAGGGGTTTATTAAATTTATATTCAGCTTGAGTTGTTATGATTATGGTGAGGTTAAAGTAGTAAGTAATCGGACATCTTCCCCACTAAATCAAACCACAAGTGGTGAAAGGAAGTGCATTTGAGACCCATCACTATCAGGTACACAGTGATCTGTTTCGCCTGACCACTTATGATCAAATCACACAAGACAAATATTAATGGCAGATGTAAACAAAGCCGGAGAAAGCTGACTTTGAGCAGTTTCACACACCCACAAGTGTTGAGTTTTACTCAAAACTACATAAAGTACACACATCTGCAAGGCACCATTACACAGGGCTGGAGGAGCACAAGACTGTTTGTAAATATCAGCGGTTACTTCTGGGATTAGAACTGGACAAAACTGCACCTCTATTCTGTGCTGCTAGTGGTACCATATGAAGTTACACAGATGATTACTGTTACCAAACAGGTTTCTCAATTATGGTTAGGATGTGTACAATACCTGGAAAAAGTTAATTGTTTGCATTTCCATTCACCTCAGTAGCTGTTGCTTATTTGAAACAAACCCCCTAGATGCCGTCTTTGCTTCTTGGGGACTCCGAATATTTGTCATGTGACCAATGGCTTGTCAAAAGCAGCAGACAGGGGAAAAAAAGTACAAATCCTACGCTAACCCAGGGTTATTATAGTTAACTAAACCATAAACAGTTATTTTAAATAAAGTAAACATTAAAGTAAACATAACTACATAGACATTATAAAACTAATAAAAAATGGCAAAAATTGTTAAATTAGCCTACTAAAGCTTTATCTAAAATGCAAGATCTGGAATGAAAACAGAATACATTAAATAAATAAGCGTTTACAATATTAAATATACTGAACAAAATTATAAACGCAACACTTTTGTTTTTGCCCCCATTTTTCACGAGCTGAACTCAATGATCTAAGACTTTTCTACGTACACACAAGGCTTATTTCTCTCAAATATTGTTCACAAATCTGTCTAAATCTGTGTAAGTGAGCACTTCTCCTTTGCCGAGATAATCCAGTTTTAGAGAATTTGCAAGTACATCCAAACGGCCTCACAACCGCAGACCACGTGTTTAACCACACCAGCCCAGGACCTCCACATCCAGCATCTTCACCTCCAAGATCGTCTGAGACCAGCCACACGGACAGCTGCTGCAACAATCGGTTTTCATAACCAAAGAATTTCTGCACAAGCTGTCAGAAACCGTCTCAGGGAAGCTCATCTGCTGTTCGTCGTCCTCATCGGGGTCTCCACCTGACTGCAGTTCGTCGTAACAGACTTGAGTGGACAAATGCTCACATTCGATGACGTCTGGCACTCTGGAGAGGTGTTCTTTTCACGGATGAATCCTGGTTTTCACTGTACAGGGCAGATGGCAGGCAAAGTTTATGGCGTCGAGTGGGTGAGCGGTTTGCTGATGTCAGTATTGTGGATCGAGTGGCCCATGGTGGAGTTGGGGTTATGGTATGGGCAGGTGTATGTTATGGACAACAAACACAGTTTCATTTATTGATGGCATTTTGAATGCACAGAGAAACCATGTCCAGATCCTGAGGCTCATTGTTGTGTCATTCATCCACGACCATCACCTCATGTTGCAGCATGATAATGCACGGCCCCATGATGCAGGATCTGTACACAATTCCTGGAAGCTGAAAACATCCCAGTTCTTGTATGGCCAGCATACTCACCGGACATGTCACTCATTGAGCAGGTACACCTGTGCAACAATCATGCTGTTTGTTTTGCCTTTAAATAGTCCAGATTTTTATCAAATGTGAAAAAATACAAATAAAAAAAAAAATAACAGAGAGAGACAGGGACAGCTAAGCCAACTCAAATTCAGTTGTCCGCGCAGATGAAGTGAGTAATGTAAGTAAGCAGTGTAAGGTAAGGGAGCAATGTAATATAATGTGATATAAGTGAGTAATGTGATTTTAAGTGAGCAGTGTAATACAAATGAGCTGCGTAATAATACAAGTAATGTTGAAAATAAGCAGTGTAATATAAGTGAGTTGTGTAAATAGTGATTTGTGTAAGTTCAATTATTTTTTTATTTAACTGATTTTGAAGTCAAATGTTTTTTTTGGGGTTTTTTTGGAAAACTACATCCTGCCGTCAGTCTTCATTTGCTGCCGAATTGTTAATACGCATATAGAAACAAAAGGAGAGCTAGAGATTGATTGTTAGATTTTTAATTAATACTACAACAGTTTCCTTTACATCTTTAACTAGCCGTTAAACTGTCAATTGAATGGGTGACCTAGTATCTTCATAGTAGCATCAGTGCTACTAAGTGTCCTAAAATCCCTAGCAGAAAGATGTTAGCAATTTAAAATAAGAGGTCTGTTGGAAGAACAAAGTTTTGGCTTCAAAAACTGTAAAAGTACTAAAAAGTTGCATTATTAAATTGACTTAAAGGCAGGGTAGATAATAAAAATGTATAAACAACTTTTTTTCCAAATTTGTTTAAACTTTATTTATATATCAATACATAATTAAAATGTAAGTACTCTGAAAAAGAAAGTATAAAAATCGAGTGTCTGTAGACCTCTCACGACTGTTTTAAAGACAGCTCATTATTTCCATTCACTCCACCCCCTCCCTTCTGGGCTCCTATAGATTATTTATCGTCACTACTACGGCTCGCTAAGTAATGTTATGTTAGCTGTATTACGCAGCTACGTGTGCTAATGACACATGCTTCATGAAAAAAATATGTATAATCAAAATACAAAAAGAAAGATTTACCTGTCCAGCAGAAATAAAGCCATCAAGGAGTCACTTTTCAGCCCCTTGAGTTCCCTCAGTTCTCGCCATCGCTGGAAAGCCACGCCGATATTAACTCGCGTTTTATTTCTTTGTTTATCCAAAGACTTTTTGTTCATTGCCTTTTCTTGTACTGTTACTGTCTTCCTTTTTTTGCCTGGTTTGCCTTCACTAACTGCATAGGCTGGTACTGTGAATTTTGCTTGCTGTTTCTCTGCCATTGTTTTGGTATTCCTAGGATCCGTGCCTTTTGAATTCCTCAAATCAAACGTGCGCGCGCAAGTGGGCAGGTCATGTGTGGCAAAAGGGTGGTTGCCATGGTTACGAGAGAGTGACAGTCGCCTAAGCCAATCCTATGTTTCGTCCCGAAATGGAAATAATGAGCTGTGTTTAATACAGATTAAATGGTCTAGAGTCACTCGATTTTTATACTCTTTTTATCAGAGTACTTACATTTTAATTATGCATTGATATATATAGAAAGTTTAAACAAATTTGGAAGAAAGTTGTTTATACATTTATTACCTACCCTGCCTTTAAATCCAGGAAAACTGGCTAAAAAGAGAATGCCTTGGTGTCCTGTTGTATCTATCGCTGTGGAATCGCATGTATTAAGTAGTGGGCGTGGTCTGTAGCTTTCTAGTAGGCGTGATTAGTAGATAGTATCTTCTTGTGGGCGTGGTTTATTATTGATGGATGCAGACACTTTTTCCAGGTAACCCCGCCCCCAACTACACGCAACTATTAATATTAATTAATATAATATAATATTAATATAAATATTTTTGAGGTTTTACAGGTAGGATTTATTTATTTAATTTTTATACCACGTTTTATGGTTGTTACCAGGTTCACTTATACTTTATCTTCGAACAGCCACACCCATCGATTTCGCTGTCTTAGTGCAACTAGTACTATTCATTCATTAACAATTTTTAACATTACATTCCAGATATTTAAAATCAACAAAGCTGCACAAAACAAACATTTCGACATCATCAGAATGTGCTCAATGTATTGCAACTCATCCAGGGCAGCTCTGTATCAGTATTTCAGCAACTAAAAGTCCATGCCAGTTACTAAAAACCACCATTTGCAATGCTTAACGAATTGAAGGTGAAGTGTTTTAGGTCTTGGAGATCACGTACCTTCACTCCCACACTGTTTGCCGTTGTTCGCACCCATCCTGAAGAACACATAGTCTCTCCTCACAATCACGGATCTAAAGCAGTGAGGTTACAAGGGAAGTCCTCGTGCACGCACAATATAGCTCCATTAAGGGAACAGACGGACTATTCTCTGTAACGCAGCATTCAGAAAGCAGAACGAGCAGAATCCTGGCAAAACCTGACAACGATCTTCTCGAAAAGAGCATTCATTACTGGAGAGAAGCTGCTCGGGTCTCTAGCGGACTCCGACAGATGTGTGAAGAGAAACTGACCTGAACTCAGTGTGACTGATGGAGGGGCTGGACCACCTTAAAGAGACCCTCTGAAGTTTAGAGCGTTTCGAGGATAAGAAAAATAATACAAAGAATGCATAACATGATACAGTTATAGCCCATTGGATACTTAAGTAGCACTTTTACAAACGTTCTAAGACCGATTAAAGAAAACTGAAGTAATAAATATAATGGAACACAATATGTCAATGTGAGATCTTTTTTTTTTTTTGAAAAGCAAAATGACAAAGTTTTAAAGTTCTATCTAAGCATGAACTCACTTGTGTTAACTTTTTCAGGAAACAAGACTTTGTATGTTAAATTTTTGTGTTTGTATTGGAAATAAATATACGGAGTACAATGTATGCAACATTTAATTGCATGACTTCAAGACTTTTTGCACAAATTTAAGACCTTTTTAAGCCTTAAATAGCAGAAAGGCGAATTAAGACTTCAGACAGAAAACCTGATTACATGTGCTTGCGGTCATCGAGGTTTAGTGCACTAGGTTCATAGTTCCTATAGTGCCATGTGAGAACTTGTGGGAAACTGACTTCTTGTTCACTTAAATCTGATGAAAATACATTGCAAATTTGTTTGCATCTACGAGCACAGATGTCACTTTATAAAATATTTGGATTAACAAACTGAACTGAGTACTGCAGCATTTCAGAATTGTGTTATACTCGAGGGGCCATTAATAAAATAATATATTAATATCGGTAGCACAACATGTTTCCTTTTTAACCAAACTAGTCTGTATCTTTACAGTGTGTTCTATTGTTAGTTAGGCTTCCTGTGCAGAATAAATCCATCTGGGACTATTAGCAGAAGCCTTTTACTCTGAACAAAACCGGAATCATACACAAGGGTATTTTAGTCTAGGAATGACTTCCATGAAACTCCCATCAATTAGTAAATGCCTGTGACCTTTATGTTGAAGCGACAATACAGAGTTTCTTATTGTTTGCGCGTGCTGACATTGTGTTTTTGTGCTGGTGGCCCTGAATGGGTGGACATGTATTGTTTTAGACGTCAACATCTCTGTCTCTATCAAATTCCTATTATGACAAAGGTGAACACACTCTTCATTCTGGGACGAATGATATGTTCGGACCACATATTTTAATAAAGATCTTTCTAAATACCAATGGCTGTTGTTAATTATGTATTCATTTATTATCCATCTATCAAACACAGATCTGAGCAGAGTCTGTAAAACATGCAGAGTTGCACAAAAGTTATTTTTCTTGGAACCAAGTTTGAGAAAACTTTTAGCCTCTACTTTTGACTGGTCTGTTTGGCTTGCATGGTACCAATCAGCGGTCTGTTGGCTGTCTGGACTGAGGTCAAATGCCAAGCCAGAGAAAGCCTTTAGAGCCAAATGCTCTGCAACCCAAGAACGCTATCTACTTCCTGTCTCTGATGCAGGCTGGCACACACACACACACACACACACACACACACATGTGCAGATGTGATAGCACAACAACAGGAAGAAAACCTTGAGCCAGCTGCTCAAAATGTGGTTTTGAAAACGGCTGTGAAACCTGAGACTTGGAGAGAACTTTAAAGGTCAGATATTGAAGTTGCAGTCTGAGGTTTTAATCATAATAAATATTTCTTCCTTTTGGAGGATGGGGTGCAAATCATTAAAAACTAAAACAAACAAAAAACACTCAGTTTAAAGGAGGCATTTGACCAGAAGCAGAAGGCCAGGTTTATGCTCCAGACTCCCCAAAGTTAGCATTTGTAGTAATGTATCAGTTATTATTGCCGAAACCTTGATGACCTATGACCTATGATGTCACAATGTCTCTGTCATCACATCACCTGTTGGGGGTAGTAATACATTACTAATAATGAGAGTTACATAATCAGATTACTTTTTCAAGTAACTAGTAAAGTAATGCATTACTTTTTTTTTAATTTTAAGGAAAATATCTGAGTTACTTTTTCAAATAAGTTACGACAGCTCTCGTGTGGCCATGAAATCAGGAGTAAGTAGAGAGGGGTTGTGTAAATACGTGATTTTACTGTTATTCTAGACCAAATCAACATGCATTTACTCATCTCACTCGGACAAAAACTGTTTCACTATCCCTCAAAATGAATAAAAACGGTGAAATGCGAACTCAGCGTATGACAAAAACCTGTAAGAATTAAAGGTTAAATAACACAATTGAGGAAGATGCGAAAAAGTAATGTATTAACTTAACTTGGAACATGTGCTTCACATTATCATATGGAAAGGATTCCTTGAAGCTATATGTATTAATGGGCCTTTTTTTTTTAATTCTTACCGTAGTTTAAATTGCCACTTTGTTTGGTGTTTTATTTGATATAATTAGATTAATTCATTGTGTGGCTTAAGCATTGAAACGACAACAAATTGTATGGACCACAACATACAAGCAGATTTTACTTATGAAACTGTAGGAATTTACAAACAGATAAAGGGCTCTTTTGGTGGAAAACCACAGGGAAATACTTGCCAAAGCAGATTTTTACACATTAAAATGTGGTTAATTTTGGACCCTGGCAGAAATGCTAAGGGTGACCCATAGACAACCACTATCCAGCAGTGCTACTGGAAGTTTACATGCATAATTATAAATAAATGCATTTCAAAATACTGCATTTTGCAATTTTAGTAAAAAAAAAAAAAAGTATATTCTGTGATTCAGTGAATAATGAAGAGAAGTATTTTTTCTCTTTAAAATAAGTGCAGCAAGTGAATGATAAATCATGCACAGTATGACCAGGAACAGCTCTGATTTCTTGTTGACTTTCCTGCGTATGGCCCTCATCATGATGGGAATGGACATGCATCTGGACAGAAAAAACGAATGGGTGAAGGACGATTGATGAACAGAGGGAGTTTCAGGAGAACAAGCAGCTCTCTGGGACAAGGCTCACTTTGAATCATTAACATTTTCTGGGCATTTTTGGGGTAAAATCTGCATACAATACATACATACAATCTGAGAGCACTGCACGCTTACAGGGAGGTGGGAGTAAACTAGTTAGTAAACATGGAAGATCTGAAATCTGCAGAGCTTTCCGAGGATTACGTCGGTCCATAACCTCATTGTTTCTTTCACCCATTTAAACCCACTGGCAACGATAATTGCTGCAGTTTACAGTTGTCATTTCCATTTGTTAGTATTTTTCTGGATGTTATCTATGTTTTAATTCTCAATGACATGCAAGAAAACAACCAAATAAAGGATTTGAAGAAAAAGAAAATGGTATTCACTTCCTTCCTGTCACATGAGGCTGTCAAGTTCCTTCCTCTTCCGGGGAAACATGGCCAAGGCAAACCTTCCCAAAGAAATTACATTTTCATGTTACTAATAAGTATTTTTTTTGTTGACATGTATCTACATAATCATGAAGGTCTCTAGAATCATCCAAATTCAGAAAAAAGTGGGCACAAAAGGCTTTTAAATGGAGAGTTTACCGGATAAATTCTGTCATCATGTTGTTTCAAACCCAAGACTTTTGTTGAAGCACAAGTGAAGATATTTTGAATGAAACCTGAGAGATCTCAGTCCTCCACGTGTCAAGCAATCATGTTTGACCATATCTTTTGTGCTCTTTGTTTGTGCATTGATCAATGTTAATATATGAAGAAAGCCTAAAATAAACCTGTTTATCATAAGAAGTGACCATGCCTCTTCAGAAGACTCAGATTAAACAGTTTCATTCATATGGATTTCTTTTACAACGTCAAAGTTCTGGGTGAACTGACTTTCAACCGAGCCATGGAAATATCTTTAAAATATCTTAATTTGTTTATCAAGCATCTTATGAATCTGGAATGACATGAGAGTGCGTAACTAATGAGTTACTCACTCTCATGTCATGTCAAGAGTGAGAAGGCAAAATCGTAAGCTACGGCAATGGCTGACGTTACTGAAGCAGCTTGCCAGCAGGAGGTTAATGGCACACTGTAACAATAATGTAACAGTAATGAAACAAACCAAACTTCTGCATATCCTGTAATCTCTGGTTGCACTTGGAGCTCAGCGTTTTGCTGGTCTTCATGAGACGTTGAGGTAGAGGCTCCACCTGCTGGGGTTCCTCAGCTAGAACTCCATCTGAGTAATGTTTAGAGAAAGGTTACTTGGCTTTGGTACATGATATGGTTCAGCCATAATGTCTCAGTGTTTGATGCACCTGTGACGCTGCCCATTCTCTCTATGAAGGGAATTAGCATGAGTAACGGTAGTTTGAGAAGAAAGGTGGCAGGGAGTAATTCAGAGCAGGATTCACGCTGGAAACCTAGAGCACAGAAAAAATGAAGATTTCATCTTGTCTGATATACTAAGGGTCAGAATAATTCAATATTGCACCCTCCCTTCTTCTCTCTAGAGACTGGTGTTGTAAAGGGTCAAAAGCATTTGTTCAGGGAACAACTATTTCCCATTTCCTTGTCAGTCTCTATTCGAACCTGCAACTTTTTGTGTTAGCTGCACAAATCCATAACCAACACAATTTAAAATCACAATTAATAAAGACAGCTGGTGCTCCGCTACTCACTTTATTCACTCCTTGACTATTCAATTCAAAATCCAGAAAGGCTCAGGGTTATTTGAGTTAACAAAGACTACAATTAAAACCACAAAAAAGTTAACTGAAATAAAATAAGTCTAAAATATAAAACTTTTCTTGATGTACTAAAATATAGTAGTCAACATTTGAAGTGGATCAAAACCAAAAACCTAAAACCAAAACTTTAATGGACTTTTTTGATCCACTTCAAATGTTGACTACTGTAAGTAAAACTAAAACTTTGATTTGACTGCACACCGTCACACAACTTAAAATGCTATAGTTATATAAAATTTACAGGGAAAAATCGTAAACTGGCGTTCCCAGAATTATCTGCGTTGCATTTCAAATTCTGTTTGAATTTGATGTTTTTTCTTTGAAATAACTATGTTTCATCTTTTTGTTCCATCTTTTTCTTCTTATCTGTTAAGTTTATTAGGGTTGTATGTTACATATAATGTTGTTAAATTAATGTTTTTTGCATATTTCAGTTTAATGAGTCTCACCATGATGATTTACTTCTAAATTTAAGGTAAAACCGTAAAACCTAAAATGGTGTTACCGCATTTTTTACGGTAGATTTCTGGCAACCACAGCTGCCGGCTACAGTGTAGAACTTGCTTACTAAAATCAAAACTATTTAAAATAAAGAGTTTGTATTATTAATAAAAGTTTTTGTGTACATAATATATGTGTGTGTACTGTGTATATGTATTATGTATATATAGAAACACACATACAGTATAGGCATGTATATATTTACATTCATATAATTTATAAATATATTTAATATATAAACATAACACTTTTCTTAAATATAATATATGCATGTGTATGTATTTATATATACCTAATAAATATTACTACTCACTACACATAATCAGAAACCAGAAGGCAATCCCGGTTTCCTGGGATGCTGTAAAAAGAGAAAAGATCATTAACTTTAGAGCGAAATCTTGAAATGTCTTCATCCTGCGGGAATGTGATAACCATTTTATATTTCAAAGCCTTTTTCTCTTAAAATAAAGAAGCTTTTGAGTCACCTCAAGAACTGGAGGAGTGATGGGCTGGACTACAAACAAAACCAAACCTTGTTAATGCATTTCACAGACTCTTTAAACACAGAATTAGAAGCACATCGTCTCACCACGGGAGCTTCAGCAGCACCACCTCGATGTAAAACAGGTCTGCTGTCAGGTACACACGGTCTCTGTGGGGTTCATATGTGACCCCAACCTACAAAAACCAGGAGTCTGTCAGCTGAAATGATGAGAGGCAGCTGCACAGGGGGTTTTAAGGAACAACAATGAAATCTGAAACTCATCCAAGGTTTTCAAATGCTGACAAAGTATTAAATTGTGAGGAACACAAACAAGGATGTCAATACTGAACTTCAGATGAATGTTTAATTCATCACAGCTTTAAGTGTCATTTCCATCTCAGCTGGCACGGTGCAGAACTGCTAAAATAATGACTGTGTTCTAACAGGTTTTCCGGGGTAATCCTGCAGTTTTTCCAATGATTGTACAAGAAAGTTCTGACTTAATCTCAAGGAACACAGTTTAAAGTTACAATGTAGCAGAATCAACCAAAGGTCTTATACTTAGTTTAACATGGTTAAAAATGTAGGACGAAGACCCGACTCAATCTATTAGTTGTTGGATATGATTAAAAATTACAAGCTCAAAAAAAAAAAACTGAATCCTGTAGGGATGAAACATTCACAAAAAGTTGAACAACATGCATTTAGAAAACAGATGAATTTTCATTTCATGGTGGCTTTAAGCAATATTAACCAATATTAACCATTAACCAAGCTATATATATATGTTGCTATCTAAGTGCAATATCTGTGTGTAGGAAAAGTTCAAACCCCCTTTGCTTGGCAATCATCTCTATTCTGGACACCACTGCTGTCAAGGAAGACACTTCAGACAACACAAAACACCAAGAAATATAAGAGAAAGAGAAAAACACATTTTTTATTCGCAGAACTATGTTAGAGTTGAATTCAAGGACATCCTCACCGCTGAGCGCCTCGTTGATCTTCTGAAGACATTGTGCGATTGTCTCACAGACTCTGCCATCTCCCTTTCTTTTTTCCTATTATGAAAAATACTCCTCACCTGCTTGTTTCATCACAGCAAAACTAAGAAATGCTGAAAAGCCCCAAGGAATGACGTTCTGAGACAAAAATATAACCCCAAGCATATCCTGGAGTGACTTTCCAACCATTCTGCACCTTACAGCTGCTCAGAGAAACTCAGATTTAATCATCTCTCTGGAGAGCGACCTGCTGTTTGCATATTATTCTGGCACTGATTTATGCAATCCGCAATGGTCTTAAACTAAACATCTGGAATAGATTTGGAAGGTTGTGCACACACATAATGGCAAAAATCTGAGGCTGATCTCTGTGAGACTTAAGTTTGGACTCTAACGCACAATAATTGACCCAGCCTTGACCTCTTCACCCTGCTTTAACCCAAACATGCATATATTCCATTTGTAGTTATCAATATGACGTATATTAAATATTATATTAATGTCAAGGTTCCCCAAGGTTTGTGAAAGATCTGCAGGGGGATTATGAGTTTATTGATAAGCTAATATTTAAATAACTACAATGTTGAATTAAAACACTGAAAAAAATACTTTTTGGTTTACCTGCATTTCATGCAACCATTATCAAGGTCAGAGAACCACGAGCATGCAAATGTGAGCTTTCAATATTAAAATACAAGGGCATCTCAACAAATTAGAATGTCGTAGAAAAGTTAATTCAAGTAATTCAACTCAAATCGTGAAACTCGTGTATTAACTAAAATCAATGCTCACATTTAACAAACCAATTCAATATCTCAACGAATTAGAATACTTAATAAGACCTTAAAAAAAAGCCTTCTGGAAAGTATGTTCATTTACTGTACATGTACTCAATACTTGGTAGGGTCTCCTTTTGCTTTAATTACTGCCTCAGTTTGGCTTGGCATGGAGGTGATCAGTTTGTGGCACTGCTGAGGTGGTCTGGAAACCCAGGTTTCATCTGCATTGTTTGGTCTCTTGTTTCTCATCTTCCTCTTGACAATACCCCATGGATTCTCTCTGGGGTTCAGGTCTGGTGAGTTTGCTGGCCAGTCAAGCACAACAACACCATGGTCATTTAACCAACTTTTGGTGCTTTTGGCAGTGTGGGCAGGTGCCAAATCCTGCTGGAAAATGAAATCAGCATCTTCAAAAAGCTGGTCAGCAGAAGGAAGCATGAAGAGCTCCAAAATTTCTTTGTAAACAGGTGCAGTGAGTTTGGTTTTCAAAAAACACAGTGGACCAACAGCAGCAGTTGACATTGCACCCCAAATCATCACAGACTGTGGAAACTGAACACTGGACTTCAAGCTACTTGGGCTATGAGCTTCCCCAGCCTTCCTCCAGACTCTAGGACCTTGGTTTCCAAATGAAATACAAAACTTGCTCTCATCTTAAAAAAGGACTTTGGACCACCGGGCAACAGTCCAGTTCTTCTTCTCCTTAGTCAAGTCAAGTCAACTGCTTTATTGTCAATTTCCACATTTCCACAATTTTCAATTTCCAATTGCGTTACTCTCAGACCCCAGTGCATACAGATAACATTAACATTAAAGCCTAAAGATATAGATCAAATGTGATTTCTTGGCCAGTGCTACGGTGTTCTCAGTCCAGGAGAGGTCCTCTGTGATGTGCACACCCAGGAACTTGGTGCTGCTCACTCTCTCCACAGTCGCACCATTGATGGTCAGAGGAACGTGCTGAGTGTGTGCTCTCCTGAAGTCTACAACAATCTCCTTCATCTTCTCCACGTTCAGAGAGAGATTGTTGTCACTTCACCACCCGGCCAGGCGGCTCACCTCGCTCCTGTAGTTTATCTTATCTTTGTTGCTAATGAGACCCACCACAGTCGTGTCATATGCAAACTTAATGAAGAGGTTGGAGTTGTGTGACGGTGTGCAGTCATGGGTCAGCAGAGTGAAGAGGAGGGGGCTCAGCACACATCCTTGGGGGGCCCCAGTGTTCAGTGTGATGGTGCTGGATGTGTTGCTGCCGACCCGTACTGCCTTCCAGTCAGAAAGTCCAACAGCCAGTTGCACAGCGAAGTGTTGAGCCCCAGCTGGACCAGTTTGTAAATGAGCTGTTGAGGGATGATTGTGTCGAATGCTGAACTGTCCAGGGGGGTGGGGGGGGGGGGGCAGACTTGATGTAGTGCATGACTAGCTGTTCAAAGCACTTCATGAGGATGGGGGTAAGTGCAACAGGACGGTAGTCATTGAAGCAGGATGGAGATGGCTTCTTCAGAACTGGAATGATGGTGGTAGTTTTGAAACATGTGGGAACAACAGCCTGACTCAGTGAGATGTTGAAAATGTCTGTGAAGACATCAGTGAGTTCTGCTGCACAGTCTTTCAATACACGCCCAGGGATGTTGTCAGGACCCGGAGCTTTGCATGCATTGATCCTGCTGAAGGATCTCCTCACGTGGTCCGGGGTCAGCATCATCACCTGGTCGCCGGGAGGAGGTGGAGTCTTCTGTGCAGTGGTGCTATTTTGTTGCGCAAAGCGAGCAAAGAAAGGTGTTCAGATCGTTCAGCAGAGAGATGTTGTTGTCACCGGTCTGTGGTGGGGGCTTGTAGTCCGTAATGGTCTGTATCCCCTGCCACCGGTTCCTAGTGTCTCTGCTGTCACTGAATTGATGGGCTATCCTCCTGGAGTGCTGTCTCTTAGCCTCTCTGATGCCGCGGGACAGGTTGGCCCTGGCTGTTCTCAGGCCCACCTCATCTCCAGCTCTGAAGGCAGCGTTCCGCATCTTCAGGAGTCTGTAGACCTCCCCTGTCATCCATGGCTTCTGGTTGGCCCGGACAGTGATGGTTTTTGTGACAGTTTTTGTTAGCCCAGGTAAGACGCCTCTGACGTTGTCTGTGGTTCAGCAAATCTCTTGACTCTTCTGTGTGCGGTGGCTCTTGATGCCTTGACTCCAGCCTCAGTCCATTCCTTGTGAAGTTCACTCAAATTCTTGAATCGATTTCACTTAACAATCCTCATAAGGCTGCGGTTCTCTCGGTTGGTTGTGCATCTTTTTCTTCCACACTTTTTCCTTCCACTCAACTTTCTGTTAACATGCTTGGATACAGCACTCTGTGAACAGCCAGCTTCTTTGGCAATGAATGTTTGTGGCTTACCCTACTTGTGAAGCGTGTCAATGATTGTCTTCTGGACAACTGTCAGATCAGCAGTCTTCCCCATGATTGTGTAGCCTAGTGAACCAAACTGAGAGAACATTTTGAAGGGTCTGGAAATCTTTGCATATATTTTGAGGTGATTAGCTGATTGGCATGTTACCATATTCTAATTTGGTAAGATAGTGAATTGGCGTGTTTTTGTAAAATGTGAGCCAAAATCATCACAATTAAAAGAACCAAAGACTTAAACTACTTCAGTCTGTGGCACTGTATTTATTAATACATGAGGTTCACAATTTAAATTGAATTACTGAAATAAATGAACTTTTCCACGACATTCTAATTTATTTCTATGCTGTAATTATGTAATCCTTCAAAAGGTAACTGTAGCTATTTTGATTAGGAGTATTTTAAAATGTGATTGAATCTAATTACAAGTAGCCTACTTGATTTTTGGAATCTGATTATGTAATTCAGTTGTAATTCCAGTGTCATTGGCTACCTGTTATTTTACCAGTACAAAACATCTCGTTATGATTTCTGATATCACAATCTGGTATTTCTTGGTAGCCTATTATTTAAATGTATAATCATAATCACAAACACATTGGTTTGTAGCACAAATTGTTTTACCGTTTACTGCACTTTGTTGTTTTAGTCGCCTAGAGAGGCTATTACCATTAACAGGAAATACATTACTTCTATGTTTCAAAATACTAATACCAGCTAAGAATAAAACAACAACAACAAAAACATATCTTAAACCAGCCTAAGCTTGTCTTGACTTTGAGTCTGTTTTGGGGCACTTGACCATCTTAGCCAGCTAAACATTTATATTTGGTCACACAGTAGTACAGGTAGCAAGGTTTCTTTGTTAATTATATAATAGATCAAAATAAAGCAAATAAAATAGATATTTTATTTGTGTCTTTTTTTTAATCCAAAATAAGCAGTAAGAAAACAAAGAGTGCAAGTCTCAAAAGAGTCGTTTGAAAAATAGATGAAGGAGAACTAGAAAAGAGAGTGATACAGGGTCAAATAAAGAAACTAGATAGCACAGACCAGTTTAAAGCATCTATGACCAGCAAAACTGCTTTGAGATATTTTGTCTTCACGACAACGTGACTCTAATCAGCGCGCGCTCCGTGAATCTGGAGGGGTCTCCTGCGCATGCGCAGACAGATCCCCGTGACCCGTCTATCGGGATCATCCTCCGACACACACCCAGTTCTTACTGCTGCCCGCCACACCGGAGACCGGAGACACCCGCTTCAGCCGAACACAGAGCACTCGGACCGGATCTGATGACCTCGCTCGGGATGTGGAGGCTGCAGTGACGTCAGAGATCAGGGAAGAGAAAGCTCTCCCTTCCCAGAAGTCCCTGTGTCTCTGGATCACCTTCAGCTGAAGCAGACACACAGGTGAGATCAGCACATCCGCACCAGTACTGGTATAATACTGCATCCAAACCGGTGCTGATGGATGAGAGCTAGTGTGTGTGTGTGTGTGTGTGTGTGCGTGTGCGTGTGCGTGTGTGTGAGAGAGAGAGAGAGAGAGAGAGAGAGAGAGAGAGAGAGAGAGAGAGAGAGAGAGAGAGAGAGAGAGAGCAGACGGTACAAGAAGTGACTCTCAAACACTACTGATAGCACAGTAACAGATGCTAATACCATGGTGTACAAGAATGATTCCCATAGTATGGCACTCATGAAGATTAGCATAAAATGATCAATGTACTGTACATATTCAACATAATCACTGGATTGGAGTGTGGCAAAAACATGAACCCTGGCTAGGGATGTGAAATCAAATCATATCATATCATATATCATATCTCCCAGGTCTCTATCTCTCTCTCTCTGTGTGTGTGTGTGTGCGCGCACTGTACTGAAAACAGCAGACTGTGAGTGTGTGAATGAGTAAGCAGACTCAGCCCTGGCCTCTTGCTGTCTCTACACACACACACACACACACACACACACACACATGATATGCTCTTACGTACTAATGTACACAAGACTCATGTGTTCCGAATCGATCCTTTCCTCCAGTCGTTATGAATGTCCTTCTTTTGGGAGTTGTCTCTTTCTATTCTGTGTAGAACTGATGCTTGCTGAACTCTACAGTAACACACACACACACTCACACACACATCTGTCTGATGTTATTAGTGTGCTGAGGATCAGTCAGATGAACCAGACCAGTGTTACTTGTAATAGCTACACTATTAGAGCATGTATGATGATTTTTTGAATTATTAGCCTTTATTACTTATATTTTCAGTATTCATTTATTTATTTTTAGTTTGTTTTAATCATCTTGTTGTGCTCTTTTGTCATTTTTGTAGTATTTTATTTAACATATATATATATATATATATATATATATATATATATATATATATATATATATATATATATATATATATACAGTACAGACCAAAAGTTTGGAAACATTACTATTTTTAATGTTTTTGAAAGAAGTTTCTTCTGCTCATCAAGCCTGCAGTTATTTGATCAAAAATACGTAAAAATGTAATATTGTGATATATTATTACAATTTAAAATAATTGTTTTTAAATGTATTATACTTTAAATGATCATTTATTTCTGTGATGCAAAGCTGGATTTTTAGGATCATTATCACATGATCCTTTAGAAATCATTATAATATGATGATTCATTATCAAAGCTGGAAACAGTTCTGCTGCTTAATATTTTTTCAGAACATGTGATACTTTTATAGGATACTTTGAAGAATAAAAAGTAAAAAAAAAAGAAGCTATGTTAAGCTATCTGTAATAACAATATACACTACTGGTCAGTAATTTGGGGTCAGTCATTTTTTTTTTCTTCTTTTTTTTTAAAATAAAATCAATACTTTTATTCAGCAAGGATGTGTTAAATTGATAAAAAGTGATAGTAAAGAAAATATATTATTAGAAATGTTTTTTTTATTTTGAATAAATGCAGTTCTTTTTAACCTTTTATTGATCAAATATATGAGACAGCAGAACTGTTTCCAACACTCATAATAAATCAGAATATTAGAATGATTTCTAAAGGATCATGTGATCGACTGATGTTACATGTGACACTGAAGCTGGAGGAATGATGCTGAAAATTCAGCTTTGCATCACAGGAATAAATTATGTTTTTAAAGTATATTCAAATAGAAAACTATTATTTTAAGTTGTAATAATATTTCACAATATTACAGTTTTCTCTGTATTTTTGATCAAATAACTGCAGGCTTGATGAGCAGAAGAAACATCTTTCAAAAACATTAAAAATTGTAGTGTTTCCAAACTTTTGGTCTGTACTGTATATATATATATATATATATATATATATATATATATATATATATATATATATATATATATATATATATATATATATATATATATATATATATATATATATATATATATATATATATATATATATTTCTATTTTTTAAATGATCAATATTTATGTTTCATAATATTAGTACTTTGACTACTTGAGCTTATTTTATTTGAGTAAGTTGCCAAGGCATTATTTCTAATTTTACTTTTAGTTTCAGTAGTTTTGTAATGTTTACTGTGTATTTTTCTCTCCTATGTTTATATTATTTCAGTTTAGGGTTAGGGTAAGTCTTAAATAAAAATATTATTTATATTCCTTTCATTTCAGTTTTAGTAATTAATACCTCACCGTCCACTTTGCAACATTTCTAATCTTCATTTTAGTTTAAGTTTTTTATTTGTTGTTTTATATCTCTGTTTTATAATGTACAAATAATATTTGTATTTATAATATTTACTAATTAGTACTTTGCCTATTTTGTAATTCTGAGTTCAGTAGTTTTCTTGTGCTTGTGTTATTGTTCTTCTAATTTATTTGCTTTATTTCGATGATCAGAATCCATATTTGCAGAAGCTCACAGGAAGTTCCTCTGACTCAGGAGAGATGTGAAGCTGTTGTCTTCATCTGCTCCAGGTGCACAGCAGCAGTACATGATCTTCTGGAACAGACTGACCCCTGAGCCCTTGCTTCAGTGACCTCTGACCCCTGGCAGCCGTGACCATGGCAGCAGCCAAGCCCAAGGGGCAGACCTCGCTGGCTCTGCACAAGGTGATCATGGTCGGCAGCGGCGGAGTCGGGAAGTCTGCTCTCACTCTGCAGTTCATGTACGATGAGGTGAGGATGCCTTCCACACATTATAACAATGATGTTACCCCGCTGTGACCCTGCAGCACAGGTGTGTTTCTAGAGCAATAGACAACTATACACTGTATGGGTCACAATCATCCATTTTTCTTTTATGCCAAAAACCATTAGGATATCAAGTAAAGATCATGTTCCATGAAGATATTTAGTAACTTTTCTTCAGTAAATATATCAATATTCATTGCTAAGAATTCATTTGGACAACTTTAAAGATGATTTTCTCAATTGTCCTCCTAACAAACCATCCATCAATGGAGAGATGATTTATTCAGCTATATAACTATATTTATTGGATTTTGCTTTTGGAAGAAACGGGAACACAAAACAGAAAGTTTTTCTACTGTAATTAAGCTGCTTGTTTTCAGAAACACAAACTGGGAGAACTGATATTAAATAAACCACAATTCAGTTTGTGACTAAAGCGCTATTACTATAACTATTTTTTCTTCTGTTAAAAAAAAAAACAAACAAAAAAAACAGATATTGAGGTGTACTTTTTTCTTTTTTTTTTTAAAGTATTTTTATAAAATTATAATCAGGATTATTATTGTTAAAACTGAAACTAAAACTAAAATGATTTAAATAATTGTTAATAAAATGTAATAAAAAAATTAATAAAAATCTAACATATTGTCTATTCATCCTCATGTATTTTAACTTGTACTAAAACAACTTAAATAAATCAATAAAAACAACATATCTATAAAAAAATACAAAAAATGTCAAGCCAAAATTCTTTAAACAAACTAAAATGAAAGTGAAAGGGGTGTATAGTAGTAACTCAGCTCCGCTGGTTATAATGCGGTAGAAGAAATAAACATCACATAATATTTATTTATTTATATAATAACAAATATTTGAGTTGTTATTAGGCTCTATGGATATTTGCTGAGTGTGTTTTTATCGTTTCGAGGTCATGAATGGGTTAATGCACATGTCAGATGTGAACCCTCTTCTCCTCAGTTTGTGGAAGACTACGAGCCCACGAAGGCTGACAGCTACAGGAAGAAGGTGGTTCTGGACGGCGAGGAGGTGCAGATTGATATTCTGGACACAGCCGGTCAGGAGGACTACGCAGCGATCAGAGATAACTACTTCCGCAGCGGCGAGGGCTTCCTCTGCGTCTTCTCCATCACCGAACTAGAGTCTTTTACAGCCACGGCTGACCTCAGGTGATCCACACAGCTGATCTTGTGTTAGCGCTTGATTATGGTTCGACTAGTTTATTTATTTAGTTATGACACTTTAAATAGTTATTTAGTTCAAGATTAAATGCAAAAAGGTTTTTGTGAAGGCTTTCTTATTTTTATTATTATGATTTTTCTGAGTTGTATGCGATGCATAAACGCTTAATGAAACACAAACATGACGTCACGGTTCAGGATGGTTTCTCTACAGCAGAAGGAATATAATTAAGTATTTATATTTATATTTTAACAATGGTTTACTGAACAAATCTTTAAATAAATTAAATGATAATAAAAAGGTTTTTGGGGATAAATCTACCTCCGCTTCTGCTCTTAACTATAGAGAGCCCTTTTATAAGGTTACAATTAACAACAGACAAACTTTTTTCAATTTCAAAAGACAAAAACTTTTCAATTACTAGTTTTTTTTAACTATAATAATCAGCGCTCAAAAATAAATACATCAATAAAAATGATGCATTGCAAACATGTTAATTGTTTTTAAATTCAATTTAAATTTCTGTCTGTAATTGAAATGTGATAATTTGGCGTGCATAAAATATTTATCTAAATATACATTAAATAATGAAGACATCACTAACAGGTCAAATGAAATATAATATTTGGTGAAGTAGACACTGGTGAGGTTAATTTACAAGCTGTTTTAATCACATCTTTCCACTAATTAAGTGATTATGTGAGGGATGAGATTTTGTGTTGAATCTCGTGATAAAGAGCGAGGAACGATCAGAACTGAGGCGTTAGTACACGTGCCTCATCAGACAGAGCCAAAACTGCATTTATTGTCTGAATTTCCTCAAATGATCTGATGATTTATTTGGCACACAAGTTTTGTGATGAATACGTGTACCGTTACACCCCACTCTTTCGCTCAGAGAGCAGATTCTGCGGGTGAAGGAGGACGAGAACGTCCCCTTCCTGTTGGTGGGTAATAAGTGGGATCTGGAGGACAGGAGACAGGTGAACGCCGACGAGGCCAAAGCCAGAGCGGATCAGTGGAGCGTGAGCTACGTGGAGACCTCTGCTAAAACCAGAGCCAACGTGGACAAGGTGAGAGACACATGGTCCATGGTCTACATCCTGCTCTCACAAGGGTTCTAACCATGCACCCTTAACCTACTTCTGGGCTACAATTTCTATACGTTTAATTAAACCGTATATATGTAAAATAATATATATATATAGTTTACCACAGAATGAAAAATGGCTGAAAATGCCCTCTCCCGTAGCTCATGCAAGATATAGATGAGATCTGGAGAAATGCATTGCATCTCATCAATGGATGCTCTGCAGTGAATGGGTGCCGTCAGAATGAGAGTCTGATAAAAACATCACAATAATCCACAGCACTCCAGTCCATCAGTGAACATCTGGAGAAGACAAAAGATGAAACACATCCAGCATTAAGACGCTTTTAACTCAAACACAGAGTCTATAATCCATTCACTGCAGAGCATCCATTGATGAGACACTGATGCAATGCTACATTTCTACAAACCTGATGAAGAAACAAACTCATCCTGATCTGGGATGGACTGAGAGTGAACACATTCTCTTGTTTTTGGTAAACTATTCCTTAAAGTGTAATCAAGGCAACATGAAAAAACACAGTATTTAATGATTTGCCACTCAAATGGATGTGAATAGTTTGTGAAGAGCGTTTAATGTCGACTTTCATTAATAATACAAGCAATCTAGTATTCATCTGAAGCGATACTGTCTTGATTGCAGGTTTTCTTCGACCTCATGAGGGAAATCCGCGCTAGGAAGATGGAGGACAGCAAGGAAAAGAACGGAAAGAAGAAGAGGAAAAGTCTGGCCAAACGAATCCGTGAAGGATGTTGTATTTTATAGTGTCTGCGTTCCTTTAGTGTCCTCCTCTGCGTATGTGCCTGTGTGTTCTCGTCCTCGGCTGCGATGTGTCCGATCAGATGAAGCACAGCTCAGTGAGACGGAGAGGATCTCATAGATTCATGCACTAGAGGGTTCGTCTGTCTGTGCAAGAGATCTGAGAGATGTGGATTTGATTTCATTCATGTCAGATGTGTTTGAGCTCTCAGGCCTCTTCCTGTATAATGGACACATTTCTGCTTTCCTCATAAAATCACTTCGGGTCAGTAAGATTTTTTTTAATGTTTTTGAAAGTAGTCTGTTCTGCTCATCAAGGCTGCATTTATTTGATCAAAAATTTTTAAATATTATTACAATTTCGAATTAAATTTTCTGTGTGAATCTGTGTTAAAGTGTAATGTATTCCTGTGATGCTCCGCTGTATTTCCATCATCATTACTCCAGTCTTCAGTGTCACATGATCTTCAGAAATCATTTCAATCTTCAAACTTTTGTAACTCATTTGTAACATTTTTACGATCACTTTAATGCATCCTTCATGAATAGAAGTACTGATTTCCTAAGAAGAAGAAAAAAGGGTTTGACATTTGTGTTTAGATCACCTGAAAACAATGCTCATTCTGGTGTAAAGAAATCTTCCACTAACCTTACAGCTAAAATGATTGTGTGATGTATTCCTTTAATGTAGGTTTACATGCATTACATAACACTGTATTGACTTGAGGGGTCTTGAAAAACTGAAAACACACAAGGTGAGCGAATTAGCAGGCTTTTAAGAAGAAGAAAAAAAGACAAGCTTTATGGTTAAACAAAAAAAAAACCTGTCAATGTATTTGTTGGTTTGTGGCTAAGCGAGTAGTAATTGTTATGCATAAAAACTGCAGTACACTAAGAAGGGATGAGATCTGTGTAGTAATATCTGAAGCAGCTCGTCGAACAGGAAGTTCCTCTGGCTGCAGCGCTCCAGTGTGCTTGACTTCCTGCTGCCTTGATGTCCATCGTGAATGTGACTCTTGAGTCCAGTCCCTTGACTCTTGATGGGTCTCAGACCATGACACGCACATTAGTTGTGGTGCGGAGTATGATGACAATCTTATGTTTTTCATATGTGATGTGTGCTCCTGCCCCACGGCTCCAGTCTCAATCATTTCAATGTATATCCATTCAGTGACTGTTTTTATTCATTCTGCCTTTCTGCTTTTTTATAAATATCGTTGTATATTGTTATATGTATTGTTATTGTGAAAGCTTATTTCAGCCATTTCAAAAAATAAATGTTTCTAATTTAAATGTGCTTTATTATTCGCAAGAATGTTATTTATATTCAGTACTAACTTTTATTCCCATTATACCTCTGTATTGCATGGAAGCCCATTTCCGGTCAAAACTGAAATTTTATCCTACAAATTGTTTTGTTCTTTCTCACAACTCTAAAGAAAGAGAACATTTATTTTTTTATTTATTTTCATTTATTTTTTTACATTTATTTTGTGGTCAAGAAATATTTTTTATTATTATTATTTACATTTTTTAAGCTTCTGTATATTTGTATTTTAGTACAAAAGAAACATGATACAGTATATGGCAGATCATGGACTTAATCATAAGCAGTCGTTCTTGTGAAATGGAAATGAAGACGAACTGTTTTAGTAATTACTTTCAAAGCTCTTCTAGCAACTTGAAGGGAGAACAAAATAAATAAATCCATCACTTAAATTTAATTGCTTACAAAGACTTTACCATTCGTGTGTGCGGGCCGTGTGTGTCCAGAATTTACGTGCATTTTAAAAGGAAGGTTCTGTTAAAAAACACAATTATGATTACAAAATAAAATATACAGAATACATAGCTAATTCTCAGTAGTCTGTAGTATTTCAAGTTTATGTATTAACCTGAACTGTAAAGTAATGAACTACATTTAAGTTCCTAAATTTCTGACTGTGAAGGTAATTTTTGGAAGTAACAGAAATTAAATTGTCTAAATTAAATTATTTAAAGGACACCTACCATGCCCCTTTTTACAAGATGTATTATAAATCTCAGCTGTCCCTAGAACATGTTTGTGAATTCTCATCTCAAAATACCCCACAGATCATTTATGATATTATTCTGATAATGTATATTTTGAGTGGAAGCAGAAACGGGGTTTTTGTGCATGTCTCTTTAAATGCAAATGAGCTGCTGCTCCGCCCCCTTTTCCAGAACAGAGCTGTGCGATTTTCACTTACTTGTCTGGACTAAACAACTTCTATAGCACTAATGAGAAGATGTTTCTTACTTGAATCAATGCTACTTTTAAATGCTCTGAGTCTGGTGTGAAGATGAACATTATTAGAGTGTGTGTGTGGGGTGGAGTCACGCAAACACCACCGTCAATCAAATATCGAGGGTGGGGCTTGTAAATTGTGACGTCACACTTAGAGACACTGCTCATGATTTTTATCATTGTAGGGTGGTTGTGTACACATACTGCCAACACACATTTATGTTTAAACGTATGTAAAAGTGGATTTTGCATAATAGGTACCTTTAAATAAATAATAAATGACAATATTATTTGTGTTTTTTCAATAATTTTTGATCCCACTGAACTGAGGTCAGGTTATTTTGGTTTAACAACCCTTATGAAATGGTGACCAGTGGAAATATTATCGCTACTACAGTTAGTTTTACCTCTTTATATATGCTGTAATTACCCAATAGTCATTATTGTCAAAAAGAAAAGAAAAAAGTAATGTCTAAATTAAAGAATTTAAATCAAAATTCTAAACCGAAATATATATTTATATATTATTATGTTTATTAAATATATATATATATATATATATATATATATCCTACATATGAAATGCAATATGATTTTAATTTTACAATCCTTTTTATGATGCTCCGTTACTTGTTTTGAAAGTATTTTTCTCTATAACTGTTATAAAATGTCTTGCATTACTTTCTATATTAATTATTAACTTTGTGTGATGTTCAATTAATTATGAAATCATATTAATGCTCATTAAAAGCATATCCTATAGTTGTGCTTTGACTTATTTACTGAAAATCATGAATTTCTTGATCTGCTAAACTTTTTATATATAAAAATCCATTTATTGCAAGTTTTTTTTCTCTCTAATCAGCAAATATTGAGTAACATTTCAGGTTTTATTTCAGTTACAACATTCATTTGCCCTTTTATGCAGCAGCAGATCAGCCAAAGGTCAGTCTGTCTATAAGACCTGAGGAAAACCTCTCTAGTTTTCCAAGAGATTGAACCTACTGATGAAAAATAACAAACATTCAATGCACAAGACACTGTAAATCACCGCCACGTGAAACCAGAATGCTGACACTTTCGTTTCTCAGCTGTTATACAGACGTGTGCACCAGGAGCCCGTGGTGGCGCCCCCTGCTGCAGCGGCGTGTGTCTGCGCGCTTTAGGAGTTAATAAGTGCCCGAGCAAATCTGTTGTAGGCCTCAGAGAGCAAAGGCCTACCGCGCTCGATTCGCTATTTTGTTTTTTTGTTTTTTTGCTTTGAATGATTACAGCTTAATTCAGTCCTATAACCAGCAGCGGTTTATTTATTTTTATTGAGATGCTATTTAGATGCAAAATGCAACGTAAATCAGACTCCCCGGACTAAACGGGATGCTGATGTTCTGCGTAGTGTGGAATCTGCCGATCTGAACTCCGCGCTGAGCTGCATGTGTGCTACTTCCGTGTTAGTGAGTCGGTGTGAGAGGACGAGAAGTTTGAGCCCCGCGTCAGTGTGGGGATTTATCTGACATTTTCGACGGGATCTTCTCTTTAGAAACCGCAGACGCAGAAACGAGCCGTGTTTGCCTCTTCACCGGGAGGACCGCGCGATCCGAGCCATGGAAGCGTATTTAAAGGCGGTTGTTAGGCGGATCTGATAGATTAGCACAGCTGCTAACACAAGCTCTTCATCACATCAGATCACAACTCGAGGCTTTTATTGACGACTCCTGAGCCTTTCTAGGGATTAATGTAACGTTAATCGGTGTGCGTTAGGATGGTTGTGTGCGGTGGATTCGGTGTGATCCGGACGAGATCGGTCGCTGTGTGAACACACAGACGGTTAACTTAGCTGTGCTAGATTAGCGCTCGACGAGGCTTCAGATGTGTTGTTTTGTGTAACACCGGGATTGAGACGCGAGCGATAAGAGCGGGATCTTCAATGCCGAACCCGGAGGTCGTGTCCCGCGACGGCCGTGGGAGAAGCCCGCCGCAGAGGACTCCGAGGGGGGCGAGACGGAGCAAAAGTCGCCGAGAGAGAAACCGGGGGAAGCGGCCGGCCTCGTCCTCCTCCTCCCGGAGACAGAAGCACCAGCACCGGGAGAAGCAGCAGCACGAGGCGCTTTACGCCGGAGCAGTCCGGACTTTAGTGGAGTACGACGACGTGAGCTCGCAGTCCGAGCGCTTCTCCGGGAGTCCGTCGCCCAGAACCGGCACACCGCCCGCGAGCGAAGCCGAGCTCCGGGACAGAAGCGAACACGACTCCTCTCGGAGGAGAGACGAGAAGCAGATGAAGAGGAACCGGGAACGGGACGCGGCGTTAAAGAGGAATCACGACAGCAACGGCAGGAAGCCTTCCTCCGCGGCCCAAGCCGACAAAAAAGACTCGAAACGACTTAAAAGCAAGTCCAAATCCCAGAAGGACCCTCCTTCCGCGTACAGGGACCCGCCGCAAGCTTACCGTGACGACTACCGGCGGAGCAGCCCGAGCTTCAGAGCGGCGGGTGACGTCAGTCCCTTCGCGACGGCCTACTCCTACGGACACCAGTCTCCGAACACGAACTACCCGTTTATATCCAGGAGGAGCCCGTCTAAGAGACCGTCTCCGAGCTCGAGCTGCTACGCGCGGGATTCAGAGCTGTACGGTAATTACACCGTGTCGAAGAGGAAGCGCTCCCCGAGCAGCCCGCGCTGGCGGCGGTCCCCGAGCCACGAGCAGAGCGAGGTCCAGCGCTCCAGGAGCCCCTACCGACAGAGCCCTAGCCCCAGCCCGGAGCCCAGGTGAGTGACTGCTCTTCCTGACACAGACTGCAGTCTCATAGTGTGTATATATCGGCCGATATTGGGCATTTTTACAAATATCGGCATGTTCTGATAAGTTTTTCTGTTTGGCCAATATATATATATAGTTATTTTTTTTTTTTTTTTACTTTTCAAGATATCGGCGTCGGCTGTCAAAAAACTCAATATCGGTTGAGCTCTAGTCTTGTGTAGAGAGTCTAAATGTGTTATGCGTTGGTCAGTAACTAGGGATGCACCGATTTGACCGATATTAGGGCTGCACGATTTATCCAAATTAAATTGCAAAGAGGATACATCGCGATTAGAAACTGTGATTGTCACACTATTCACACTATCACACTATTCACTTCACTATACTATCACTAAAATTCACACTCCTTCAGCTTAAATGTAAATAAATGAAATGTAATATAACATCTGAAATGAGAAGTTCCCAGTCCGTAGAAGTGTCCGATTGTGCTGATGTTTTCTGACAGTTGTGGACTTCACTGCAGTTAAAGACCACACAACCTTTATTTGTTTCAGCTGTTTAGTTCTAGTCAACACAGAGGTGTAGAAGACAATTGATTTGATTCGTTTGTCCTCATAGTCGTAGACTCCTTCCTCTCTCTGGAGGATGATTGCAGAAGCAGACAGCACAGTGAACTCAGGATTATTTCCCCTTCTCTTGTTTATAGTAAACTCTACAAGTGTTTCAGCGTTAAATGCTGTGTTGTTTAGGATGAACACAAAGCACATTTGCGGGTTCTGTTTTAAATCCTGTTTGGTGATTAAATATTTTATGTTGATACAACTTTATTGTCAGATGAGGTTTGAAATTTGTGTTGCGTCACAGAAGGTCCACTCTCAATTACAAAACTTTATCACATGGACAACTTTCACAGTCACAGAAAAGTGCTATAAGTTCTATATTAGTTCTGTCTTTCCGTTTATTGATTGAAGACGCTCAGATCACTTAAATGCAGCTTGTACTGTAACAAGATAAAAGCCTTTGGTAAGTGGTTTCATAAGACCAGCAAACCCAAGTCTGTCTGATCTCTGTGCTTGAATATTGTGTTGGAGTAAAGAAACCATCAGCTGAATGTCCCAGAAATGATGTGGATGTTCTGATGTTGGTCCGAACACACACGCTACCGTACACAATACTGGGCTCTGTAAGATTTGTGTTTTTGAAAGCGGTCTCTTCTGTTCACCAAGACTGCATTTTTGATCAAGACTCGAGTAAAAACTGTGAAATATTTTCAAATCAATTTAAATCTGTTTTCTGTGTGAATCTGTGTTAAAGTGTAATTTATTTCTGTGATGCTCCGCTGTATTTTCAGCATCATTCCTCCAGTCTTCAGCGTCACATGATCTTCAGAAATCAGAATAATATGATGATTTACTGCTCAAGAAACATTTCTGATTATTATCAGTGTTGAAAACAGTCGTGCTGCGCAGTATTTTAATTAATTTTATTCTTTGATGAATATAAAGTTCCAAAATTTCCAATAGAAAAAAAATTTTAGACATTTATGGCATCAATTCTATGGTATCAAAGATTTTAATATCATAAGAATCTTTTTAAAAGAAAAATAACTTTGATATATCGTATCTTGATATAAAATTAGTCCTATCGTGAAATAAGATTTTGATCATATTGCCCACCCCTAAAAGGAAATAGGTTATATAAAACTACATGCAAATAAAAAAAATCTCATAAAAAAAAAAAAGTGTATTATTTGCATGTAATAGTCTTTTTTTTATTACATTTTTTTAGGGGCTCTATTTGTTAATGTCTTTCAGAGAAATTAAAAATATTAGATGACTGTATTATATACCAAATATATGACCCTGGGCCACAAATCCAGCCACAAGGGTACATTTCTTTTTAAAATTGAGATTTATACATAAATATTTGGCTAAGATGCATGAAAATCTGAGGGTGAAGAAAAAAAAAACCTTAAAAATATTGAGGAAAACACCCTTACAGTTGTCCAGATGAAGTTCTTAGCAATGCATGTTACTAATTAAAATGATATAGTTATGGTAGGAATTGTACTAAATATCTTCACGGAACATGATAATTTTGACCCATGCAATGTATTGTTGGTTATTGCTACAAATAAACCTGTGCTACTGATGACTGCTTCTGTGCTGCAGGGACACATGTAATGCAAAGAAATACAAATGTAAAATGTGTGGGATCCCTGTCATGAATGAATTGTGCTGTGGCTCTCAGGCGGACGGGAAAGTCTCGCAGCAGGAGCCCGTACCAGTCCTCACGTCACTCTCGCTCACGCAGCCGTCACAGACTCTCACGGTCCCAGAGTCGGCCCTCCAGTCTGTCCCCCAGCTCCCTGACCCTGAAGAGCAGCCTGGCCGCCGAGCTCAGCAAGCAGAAGAGAGCCAAGGCTGCCGAAGCCGCCCGCATCAGCGCCTCCACCCCTCAGCCCAGCCCCGTCACCAACCACACCACCAAGAAGACCAGACCCCCCTCACCGCCTCCGCCCGGGGCCGAGAAGGGCCCCAGAACCCCGGCGTCCAGTCAGCCGCAGTCTCCTGTGGAGCGACCCGCCAAGAGGAGCTCAGACGCCTCTCAGTCCAGCAGAGAAGCCAAGCTGAAGGAGGAGAAGAAGAAGGAGCGAGAGAAAGCATCTGCTCCAGCCGTAGCCTCTCTTCCTCTGACACACAACCATCTGGATCACCTGGACGGAGACGACAGGTGCGTCTCCAACACTGAGCTCCAGACCCTTCCCCAGGGCTTCTGCAGGTCAGTTTAAGACTTTTTAAAGTCTAAATAAAGTGGAGTTCATTGAGTCCGTGTATATTGGAAATGTGATTTGAATAGAGTGCTGAAAATTAGTTGTATTGAAAATACAGCTTCTAACACATTTCCTTTAATTGTTTTTACGAAGAAGAAGCATAGCTAAAACATGAAAAGGGCTTTTATTATATCTTCTGATCAGATTCAGGTCTGTTCTCTGTTTTTTGTCTTGTTTTCCAGTGCAGGTGTCTTAAAGACTAATAGAGAAGCACGATTATGTTAGAAGTTTTGTTTTCTTCGAAACGGATCAAAATGTAGCGAGTTTATTATTAAAACGAATATCTGCCAGCGGGCTCAGAGAATCAACGCTTCATTTTTATAGCCCTTTGACAGATGTTTATTCTGGGTTTAAGCAGAGACTCGCTTAGCTTTGTTTAATTTCTCAGAAAACAAGACATCAGCTATCTTCATTTTACTTCTCAAGTGCATGCATCTTGTGTTAAGGCTGTTCAGATATTTGTTCTGTAAAACAAGACAAAAAATACTGCGCATGTGGCATTTAATGCCATGACCTTCAGCTCTGATTGATGACCTTTTTAAGGTCTTAATTTGTGGAAGGGTGAATATTAAGTCTTGAGGACCTGCAGAAACCTTGGATCCACACTGTGTATTCGTTTCCGTAGTTCCACTAATGGCTTCTTTTTTCAATACCAGTGTCTTGAAGGAGTCTTCAGCGATCACAGGGAAGAAGAAACCCGAGAGGAAAGCCCGTCAGCTTCTGGCAGACCTCCCTCTTCCTCCTGAGCTCCCTGGATCGCCCCACAGCCCGCCCGATGACAGGAAGATGCCCGTCCCACGCAAGAGACCCAAGTATGTAGTCAAACACTCCTCCCGAGACATCTACTCTCAGGGCAGCAGCGGTAAACCTCACCTGCGTCTGTCTGCAGAATATGTGGCCCACGCTTCGGAGAGATCAAGGAGACGGAGATCGATTGGGGAAAGCGGTGCGTGGACAAGTTTGAGATCATTGGGATCACTGGAGAAGGCACTTATGGACAGGTGTACAAAGCCAAGGACAAAGACACCGGTGAGATATTCTCAAACGCCCTTAACAGTAATATTGAAGTCCGTGCTCAAGTGCTTTAATTTGAACGCTAATGCATTCTCAGACCATTAGTCACTTAATGTAGCTCATCTATCTTTCTGCTTTTGTGTATTCAGCCGAGTTGGTGGCCCTCAAGAAGGTCCGTTTGGACAACGAGAAGGAGGGCTTTCCCATCACAGCCATCAGAGAGATCAAGATCCTGCGGCAGCTCAACCACAAGAGCATCATCAACATGAAGGAGATCGTCACTGACAAGGAGGACGCCTTAGACTTCAAGAACGACAAAGGTATTGCTTGGGACTGACCCATCCTTTGGCTCAGAGTGTCTCCTGGTTGTGTGATAACTGTTTTCT
Source organism: Carassius carassius (assembly GCF_963082965.1). Classification (NCBI taxonomy): domain Eukaryota; kingdom Metazoa; phylum Chordata; class Actinopteri; order Cypriniformes; family Cyprinidae; genus Carassius; species Carassius carassius. Next base: position 1,509,302 of record NC_081789.1, on the reverse strand, counting down.
GCTCTCAGGGGCGTTTTACCTGGTGTTTGAGTACATGGACCACGATCTGATGGGTCTGCTGGAGTCAGGTCTGGTGCACTTCAACGAGAGCCACATCAAGTCTTTCATGAGGCAGCTGCTGGAGGGACTGGACTACTGCCACAAGAAGAACTTCCTGCACAGAGACATCAAGTGCTCCAACATCCTGCTCAACAACAAGTCAGTGTTTCACTTGGGCTTTGTTTTCAGCCTCTGGGATCATTTCGGCTTTTATGGGAGTGAAACGAACCCGAAATATTTAAAATAATCCCAACTTTCCATGCAAAGAAAATCAGCCGTACGAGATCATTTCAGTTCCCTTGCTGTCTATGGAGGGTCAGAGAGCTCTGGGATTTCATCAGAAATATCTTCATTTGTGTTCTGAAGACTAGTTAAATTAACAAAACTTTAATTTTTGATTGCTAATATTCAACGCTAAGAACTTAATTTGGACAACTTTAACGGCGATTCTCTCAGTGTTTAATAAACCCTCAGATTCCAGATTTTCAAATAGTTGTATATCGTCTGATCCTAACAAACCATAAATCAGTGGAAAGATGATTTATTCAGCTTTCAGATTCTCTATTAATCTCAATTTCCATAAAATGACCCTTATGCTGTCCTGCAGGGGTCAGATCAAGCTGGCAGATTTCGGATTGGCTCGTCTGTATAACTCTGAAGAGAGGTACGTCTCTCCGTGTGATTCAGCAAGCCGTTATGATTCGAGTGAACCGAGCAGACTCTGACTGTCCCGTGTGTGTGTGTGTGTGTGTGTGTGTTCGCCAGCCGGCCGTACACTAATAAAGTGATCACTCTGTGGTATCGTCCGCCCGAGCTGCTGCTGGGAGAAGAGCGGTACACGCCAGCCATAGACATGTGGAGCTGTGGGTGAGTGAGGAAACAGAGCTGTTAATACACACGTCCCTCCAGACTCCACCTGTCTAAACCCTGCCTGTCACACAGGTGCATCCTGGGAGAGCTTTTCACAAAGAAGCCCATCTTTCAGGCCAACCAGGAGCTGGCTCAGCTGGAGCTCATCAGGTAAGAGGAGCTGGATCCAGACGGGATGTTCCCGTTCACAGTCTGAGATTCAGCTGACCTGTGTGTGTGTGTGTGTGTGTGTGTGTGTGTGTGTGTCCGATCCAGCCGTATCTGTGGCAGCCCGTGCCCCGCTGTGTGGCCCGACGTGATCAAGCTGCCCTACTTCAACACCATCAAACCAAAGAAACAGTACCGGCGGAGGTTAAGGGAGGAGTTCGCTTTGTGAGTAATCAGAAATGAATCAAACCAGTTTACAGCTCATGACAACAAAGGGTTAAATTAATATACAGGCTTTTAAAAAGTCATGGCATTAAATGTTGCATGCACTGCAAAAACATATCTGCCTCAGTGTTTAGAAGTGCTGTCAAACAATTAAATTAATCATATTCAAAATAAAAGATTTTGTTTAGAAAATATATGTGTGTGTGCGGTGTATATTATTTGTGTGTGTATATATATACACAAACACAGAGTATATATTTAGAAATATTTACGTTTGTGTGTGTGTGTGTGTGTGTATATATATATATATATATATATATATATATATATATACACACATATACACATATACTTTTTTTATATATATATATATATATATATATATATATATAATATGCATCTGTATTTTTATATAGATAGTAAATATACACAGTACACGCACATATATCCTGTGAACAAAAACTTTTATTTTGGATGTGATTAATCACAAATAATCATTGGACAGCGCTAGTATTTTTTCCTCGAATTCAAATATCTAAATATCCTTAAATTAAGATCAATTTACTTGTAGATGCAAGTTAAATATGAAGTTGATTGTTTTCTGAGAAACTGAACAAAATCAAGTGAATTTATGAATTTAAAACAGGAATAAATGGCTGTCAGTAGAGATTGAAAACTTTAAATTAAGTCGATTTTTCTGAAGCTATTGGCAGATATTTGTTCTTTTTCATAAATGTCTCATAAAACAAGACCTTTTTTATTACATTTACAATTTAACAATCTTTAGACATTTGCACTGGGAGGACACGTCAAAAATACTAATAAGATGATCACTTTCTTTGCAGTGATTTAATTTTTGTGAAATGAATTCAAAAGTAATGGATATCTCTTGCTTTTATAAACTTTAGTGTTACTGATATGTTTGCACTTCGAGACCATATTGAATATTGTTTTCCATACAATTTATTCCTTAACTTGTCTTTAACTGGTCTTAAACATTTCTTACATTTATTATCATAAACTCATATCCATATACACCTTATTTCAGTGTTTCTACTGGCTGTGTTTTATTTGACTCTTATGTTGCCTTCAGGTCTTTCTGGGCAGTTCTGACAGAATTGTAATGTGAGCTTGTTATTTTTGTTAGTTTACTGATAAAGATAGGAATCGTTTTAGTGCTAATGCCATTAAATGAAGAGGTTCTGCAGTAAGTGTGTAACGGATGCTCTCTCTGTGTCGTGTTTTGTGGCAGGGTTTAAGACTGTTGTTAATCAGCGTCCTCATAACGTATCGTCTTTCTGTTTGCAGTGGTAATCGTGTCATTCTGGTGGTGGTTGTTTTGATATGATGTGTAGGAAGCTTCAGAGCTGTAAAGAAACCTGTATGCTTGAGTTAAGTTGAAGTGCTGAGCGATATCTTTATCACATGAATGTTTCAGTATTCCTCTGATGGCCCTGGATCTGTTCGACCACATGCTTGCGCTGGACCCGAGCAAACGCTGCACTGCAGAACAAGCTCTCAGAAGTGACTTCCTCAAAGACGTGGACCCCACCAAGATGCCCCCCCCAGAGTATGACATCCTGCTGTTTGCCATTTATCATTCACCCCTCCCCATTTATTATACTTTTTTCCATACTATACCAGATTTTGTTTCCTTTCATTTCATTATTTCATTTAAAGATTCCAGTTATTTTCATTATTTCATATGGATTTCATTTAATTTCATTCTTTACATTTTTTCCATTTCGTTATTTGTTCTTCATTATTTTACTTCATTATTTCAGTTATTTCATTATTTTATATCCTTTTCATTTCATCATTTCAGTTAATTTCATGAATTTCAATTCATTTCATTTTCATTATATCATTTCATTATTTCAGTTCTTTATTTCATTATTTCATTTCACTTTATTTCATTCTTTTCATTATTTCTTTTAATTTATTTCATATTTATTTTATTTCATCATTTCATTATATACTTTCATTCCAGGAACAAAAAAAAAAATATATATATATATAATAGTTTTATGGCAGGGGAAAAAGTTAGAATTTTTGAAGTCATAATTCACTATTATTATTATTATTATGTAAATAAAGGCGTGTTCTCCTCTGATTGTGATGCGGTCTCTGTCTCTCTCTAGTCTTCCTCTGTGGCAGGACTGTCATGAGCTGTGGAGTAAGAAGCGGCGGCGGCAGAAGCAGATGCCGGAGGAGCTGAGCGCTCCTAAAGCCCCTCGGAAGGAGCTGGGTCTGGACGACAGCCGCAGTAACACCCCGCAGGGTTTCTCCTCCGCCGGAGCACATAAGGGTGCGAGTGCTGCTGCCACTGCAGCCCTGCTGGGTAAAACCTTCATCCTCCTGCTGTTAGTCGCTCTGTGTCTGTCACACACTCTAGACAAGAACCACAGTCTTGTTGCAGACATGGAAACAGACTTTTGGACTTGTAAACCAGTTCAGTCAGTTTGTGTTTATAGGCGACGCAGCACGTTTCATTTGATAATAAGGGAACGGTTTAATCTTCACATGTCTCTTTCTTCTAGACCCCAAAGCCCCCAACTCACAGCTGACCCCCGAGCAGCTGGCTGTGCTTCTGAACCTCCTGCAGTCCAAGAGCGCTCCGGGGGGATCCAAGCTGAGCCTGGAGACGCTTCAGCAGCTGACACAGGCCTTGCCCCCCGGACCGCTGGAGTCGGAGAGACCCCCGGAGCCGCCTCCGCTCCCCAAACCCCCTCAGCCGCCCCGAACACCACCCATGCCCAAGCCTCCTTCACCTCCATCCCCGCAGCCGCTGGGAGACACACAGAGCGCCGTCACCATGCTCCTGGCTCAGCTCCTCACGGTCCAGCAGGAGAAGACCCCAGCGGAGCCCAGCCCTGTATCTCCAGGTGATGTCTCAACTACAGCTGCACGGTTCATCAAACATCTGACGCACGCTTCTGTCTGTGACCAGCAGTTCATCTGCATCCGACGCCAGAGAACATTTAACTGCTTTCATTGATTCAGCGTGACTAATAAACACATCATTATGACCATATATATGTGACCCTGGAGCACAAAACCATCATAAGGGTTCATTTTTTTTAATTGAAATTTATACACCATCTCAAAGCTGAATAAATAAGCTTTCCATTGATGAGATACAGCTATTTAAGAAATTAAATCTATATATTGAGAGAATCGACTTTGAAATTGTCGAAACGAAGTTCATGGCAATGCAAAAATTAAGTTTTGATATGTTTTCTGTTGGAAATTTACTAAATATCTTCATGGAACATGATCTTTACTTAATATCCTAATGATTTTTGGCATAAAAGAGATGCATGGTGTTAATATCGCTCACACGTTACTCTGATCTTTGCATGCCGTAGTTCACACAAGACTAGCGGAAAATGCACTGAACCACCTTTATTATATACATATCACAGTTTCTTTTGATAGGTGAACTGCTCCTCCGCAGCATGTGTCAGCAAACTAGAGAAAGAAAGTCTTTTCTGCTTGCCACAATAAATCACAGTTGTTCTGCACTAAACGGGTAGTGCCTCAAACTTGGCACGGCTCTGTAGCTTTGCAAGAAGGTTTCATGACACAGTTCTTCAGGATTGAGTCTGTCTCGGTGTGCTCTGTTTCTCTGGATGATGAACAGATCTCACTGGATTATTACAGTTAATGGCCAAATGAATGTCGACTGATATTTCGTCCTTTGGTTGTGTTTCTGCAGCGTCTGAAGTCGGCGGCTCGTCCTCCAGACCTCTAGATCCTCTCTCTATTCTCCCGCCGGACCAGAGACCCCCAGAACCTCCAGAACCGCCCCCCTGCGCAGACCTGGACTACCGACAGGCCCCCGAGCCCAATCCGGCTCTGACGTCCTCCACGGCTCCAGGAGAAGCTCCCAGAGCTCCGGAGCTGGACTTCAGCTGCCCCCCGCCGCCGTTCGGCTTCGCTGACAGCTACCTCGGCCACATGGTGCCCCCTCAGCCTCCTCTCGGCCCCGAGGCCTTCGCTCACGGAGCCGGAGCGCTCTTCAGCGGAGACCAGGACCATCGCTTCGAGTACAATCACAGCGCACCGCCTCCTGTTCCTCCTCCAGGACAGGCCTGGACCTCTCCTTCACAGTCCCTCACGCTCGGGTACGGTCCTCACGTCAACACAGTCGCACTTCGGGGCAGAGGACTCCCTTTCTGACGAGATCCCAGAGGTTTTCCAGACGCCTCGGAAGACTCTAAGGCTGATGATACATGAGGCAATGTTTTGAGCAATGCTGTCAGGCAACCTTTGGTTTAAAGGGTTTGTTCACCCACAAATTAAAATCCTGTCATTGATCACTCGCCCTCGCATCGCTCCAGACCTGTAAGACGTTCGTTCATCTTCAGAACACTGATTAAGATATTTCTGATGAAATCCGAGAGCTCTCTAACCCTATAAAATCAATCAATAAAACTCTCGGTGAGACATCAGATCTGGAACGACACGAGGGCGAGTAATCAATGACAGAAATTGTATTTTTGGGTGAACAAACAGCCCACGACCGAACTAAAGTGTCCTGATAGAAATGTGCTACTCCTTCTTCTCAGTGAGAAAGTGCTCAAGAAGTTGTGCGGTGTATCATCATCATCATCAGACCTCGACCAGCACTACGGCTCTCAGACCTGGGTCTGTAATGACCCCGAGGCGCTCGAGGAACAGCTCGTAACATCATCTCACAGAGCTGTTTCCCCTCCCATTGTGTTTTTGTAATCTATTCTACTGCTGTCTTTTAAATTAAAACCCTACCTTTGAGTGTGCAGGGTAAGTGTTTTTATGAGCGTCGCGTCTCCTTTATCTGCGTGAGGACGGTCTAGTGTTATAATGATGTTCTGCACTACTGAATAAAGTATGTGGAAACAAGCGAAGGTGTGCTGTATCTGCACACGTACAAGACCAGTAATGGAAGTCCTCTTCTTTTTTCTTTCCTCTAGTTTTTGTTTCTGTCTTCCGCTCCGATGGTTCAGTAATGAAGGGCTCTGTCACGAGTGTGAGTTCACCAGCACTTCTGAACTGAACGAGTGAACGGATCAAAGCGGTCTTTCCCACGCAGCCATTGTAAAACTGAAAACTAAGAGACGTTTAACTGACTTCAAGGAGATTTGTTTTTTTTTTGTATGAAAAAATTTTTTTCTCCCCCTTTGGCAAATGTTTATTAAAGAAATGCCAATCATGTAATATGTGCTTGTATTTGTGATTCTTTGTATATTTTGTGTTTCGTGTACATGTCTAATCGAGTATACACAGCAGTGCCTGTTTTTATAAGTGTACATGTATCAGATAATTCAGCAGTGAAGTTTTAAGCTGCCCGATCCACAAACCATGACTGAGAAAGTAGTTCAGTGAAGAATATTGTGATTTTAGTTTACTTGCTACTACAATTAATTTGAACCCAACTGAAGCAGTCTATTGCAGTGTGACAAACTAAATGATTTTATACCTAAATGCAGAAAAAGAGCTCACTGTTTATCTAGATTTTATTTTTGACAAAATATGCTTTAAACGCGAGCTCCTGTAGTGCCGCGTCTGGCCGATAGAGGGCAGCAGAAACAACTTGATCACCTTCCTGGCGTCTGAATAATAACTCATTAGTCAGTTCTGATATGTCTTAACTCTGAAATTCGTTCGTCAGTTTCCGAATATTAATTCAATTTGATATTGAAGTTAAGTCTTTCTGTTCGGTTATAAGTCAATGACGAACAGAAGCGCAGCGCACAAGCAGTGTCACGTGGTAAATGTTACTTTTCTCAACGGTCAAAATGATGGACCAATCACCGTCTTTTGTGATCGCGGGAAAATTATTTTAAAGCGTTTTGTTGTCGAGTTGAATTTCCATATATGTATCAAGTGAAAGTCTTCTGCGGTTTTATTTCAAATCTCAATAGACACCTAAACGTTTTGAAGTATAAACTTTTTTTTTGGGGGGGGTCATATTACAACCAGTGAAAATAAACGTCATTTCAACATATTGTATAGAAATAGAAAAATATATTGAACATACATATATATAATTTAATTTAATTTAACATAAAATTAAATGTAGAATATAGAGCAAAATATTGATCGCCGAGGGCTGTAAGGTGACGTACGCAGATGACGTGGTAACCCGGAAGGAAGCGTTAGCGTCGTCATCATCAGGAGTCAACAACAACAAGCAGCGTTTGATCCGCAGAAAACCGACTCATTTATTAATCTTAATCATTCATGTTTAAAGGGCTTATTTAACACAATGGCGCAAAAAATCAACGAAGCTCACGAGCACATCGCCAAGGCTGAGAAATAGTAAGTAAAGCCAGTCTATGTTTACTATAACGATAACATCAGCTCGTGTTATCATCGAAACATGATTATTACAAGCGACTTGTACAAATCATAACGTTTCTATATATATATACTAACACGCTGTTATAACGGAGAGACGCGTGGATGTGAAGTGAATGTGTAAGTGATGTGTGAATGTGTTAATCTCAGTCTGAAGACGAGTTTGATGAAGTGGAAGCCGGATTATGACAGCGCTGCTGCAGAGTACGCTAAAGCAGGTGAGTGATGATGATGAGGATGATGTCCAGAGATCTGAGCTCATGATGATGATGATGATGATGATGATCTTCTTCTCTTGTTCTCCAGCGGTCGCCTTCAAGAACGCCCGACAGCTGGAGCAGGCGAAAGAAGCGTATTTACTGGAGGCCGAGGCTCACACCAACCACAGATCGTATCCTCTCTGCTCTCACTGATAGACTGATTGATTATTTTGTCTGTTCAACATCATCAGTTCCTCTGAAAATAACACAACCGTGCCACTGTGTTTGTCCTTGACTCGCTGGTCAGTCTGTTTCATGCTGCCAAGTGAGTACACTCATGTTGATTGCAGGTATCTGGTTGTTAATTGGCCAAATCGTTGTTTTTGTGTGATTCTGCTCTTTGTTATAACTGTACACAGGGCCTTCGAGCAGGCAGGAATGATGCTGAAGGTGAGCGAGGACTGTCTTGTTTCTCAAGAGTTTCTTCAGTTCGACTTGTTTTACAATCATTCAGATTTTCTGAGGACTATATGTGTGTGTGTGTATATATATATATACAGTACAGACCAACAGTTTGGACACACCTTCTCATTCAAAGAGTTTTCTTTATTTTCATGACTATGAAAATTGTAGAGTCACACTGAAGGCATCAAAACTATGAATTAACACATGTGGAATTATATATGGAATTATATACATAACAAAAAAGTGTGAAACAACTGAAAATATGTCATATTGTAGGTTCTTCAAAGTAGCCACCTTTTGCTTTGATTACTGCTTTGCACACTCTTGGCTTTCTCTTGATGAGCTTCAAGAGGTAGTCACCTGAAATGGTCTTCCAACAGTCTTGAAGGAGTTCCCCGAGAGATGCTTAGCACTTGTTGGCCCTTTTGCCTTCTGTCTGCGGTCCAGCTCACCCCTAAACCATCTGGATTGGGTTCAGGTCCGGTGACTGTGGAGGCCAGGTCATCTGGCGCAGCACCCCATCACTCTCCTTCTTGGTCAAATAGCCCTTGATGCCTTCAGTGTGACTCTACAATTTTCATAGTCATGAAAATAAAGAAAACTCTTTGAATGAGAAGGTGTGTCCAAACTTTTCGTCTGTACTGTGTATATATATATATATATATATATATATATATATATATATATATATATATATAATGTGTGTGTGTGTGTGTGTCAACGACGAAAAAGGGTTAAATACTGCTTTAAATTGATGTTTTTCCAAAAAAAAAAAATTATTTTGTTTTTCTGGGCAGAAAAAATTATAAATTTTCCCCTTATTTACAGAAGAGACCCACTAAAATATAATTTGGTGTAACGATCTCGTCAGGCATATTTACAACAAAAATCAATTTATGACAATAAAAGACTCATTACTTTCATCCCAAATGCGAATTGAAGTTGTATTTATATATATATATATATATATATATATATATATATATATATATATATATATATATTTGCCACTATCCTAGGTTTTGCCCATTGTTCATCAAGAATTTTTTCTACTCATTTAAAACACATTCAAAATGAATATGCTCCCTTATTATTTTATATATATATTAATATGTACACGTAAGAATCAGCATGTTGTTTGAATTTGTATATAAATATTGTGTTACACTGAATGATAATGTGACGTTATTTAACATTTTGTTCTCCTAAAACGTATTTAAAACCTTAAAAGTTGACACTTTACTTACATTTAATGTGCTTTCTATGGACATAAAACACTTTAGTAAATTTCTTTTGATGTGGAGATCTTAACGTCTTTGACCCGTGTGTGTGTGTGTGTGTGTGTGTGTGTGTGTGTGTGTGTGTGTGTCATATCAGGACACAACTCTGTATAATGACATGGGTATGACACAGGTATTACAAGGAGAGGGTGACTTATGAGAACATAACCCATGTCCCCATTTTTCAAAACGCTTATAAATCATACAGAATGAGTTTTTTTGAGAAAGTAAAAATGCAGAAAGTTTCCTGTGAGGGTTAGGGTTAGGTGTAGGGTTGGTGTAGGGCCATAGAATATACAGTTTGTACAGTATAAAAACCATTACACCTATGGGATGAACACACTTTACACAAAAACAAACGTTTGTGTGTGTGTGTAAGAGAGAACGTGAGCTTGACTGAGATCTGAGATGTTTGTGTGCAGGACATGCAGAGGCTGCCTGAGGCTGTGCAGTACATAGAGAAGGCCAGCATGATGTATGTGGAGAACGGCACCCCAGACACCGCCGCCATGGCCCTGGACCGAGCCGGGAAGTGTGTGCTTTTCTTAAACCTTACAAGCTACCCTATTTAAAAAAAATAAAATAATAATAAGTAGTGTGATTTTTTTTTTTTTTTTTTAATACTTTATTAAAGTAATGCAACTGATTACGAGGGATGCACAATAGATAGTAACCTTTTTTTCTCCGTAGCTGTAATTGATTACAGTTACACTTATTGTGTAATTACATGCCGTTCTGTGTAGCTGGTACCCGAGGCAGTTATCGGTGATCTCGTTGGTTGCAGGTTGATCGAGGCGCTGGATTTGGCGAAAGCGGTCGATCTGTACCAGCAGGCAGCAGGAGTGTTCGAGGTTGGTATCGGCTCCAGCGAACAGCGCACACTTTAGGAGCAGCTACACACAAACACTCCTGACCTTTCCTGTTTTCTCAGAACGAGGAGAGACTCAGACAAGCAGTGGAGCTCGTCGGCAAAGCTTCCAGACTTCTCGTTAGACAGCAGAAGTAATTGTTGCTTTCTTCTTACTTGGATTTCATTTTAATCAGTCATCTAGTTTGCATTAAAAACGTTTATAATAATTAAGGGTGAACTGAGATGTATGCATCATCTGAAAGCTGAATAATCATCTCTCCATTGATGTGTGGTTTATTCGGAGGACAATATTTGTCTGAGATACAACTATTTGAAAATCTGGAATCTGAGAGTGCAAAAAAATCTAAATATTGAGAAAATCATCTTTAAAGTTGTTCAGATGAAGTTCTTAGCAATGCATATTACGAATCAATAATAAAGTTTTGATATATTTATGGTAGGAAGTTTACAAAATGTCTTCATGGAACATGATCTTTACTTAATATCCGAATGATTTTTGGCATAAAAGAGAAACTGATACTTTTGACCCATACAATATTATTTTTGGCTATTGCTACAAATACACCCCAGAGACTTAAGACTGTATTTGGTCCAGGGTCACATTCATTATAAGTCGCTTTGGATAAAAGCGTCTGCTAAATGTGTAAATGTAAATGAGTTTGATACGAGATGAATGATGCTCGTTACAGGTTTGAAGAAGCCGCGGTGTCCCTTCAGAAGGAGAAGAACATGTATAAAGAGATCGAGAATTATCCCACGTGTTTTAAGGTGCGTCCTCATTACGGAGCTGTAAAGCCTGTGCATTCCCACACGTGACCGTGTCCTGTTCTGTGCTCAGAAAACCATCGCACAAGTGCTGGTGCATCTGCACAGAGGAGACTATGTGGCGGCGGAGAAGAGTGTGCGGGAGAGCTACAGTATCCCAGGGTTCAGCGGGAGCGAGGACTGCGTGGCCATGGAGCAGCTTCTGCAGGGATACGATGAGCAGGACGAGGAGCAGGTGTCTCGCGTCTGCACCTCACCGCTGCTCAGATACATGGACAACGACGTGAGTCTCCCAGCATGCATCTCTCCACATGTGACTACAGCACCATTCATATCAATAGTGTGAAGTGGCACAGATCCTTCAGTAGAGACAGAATCTGTTATACATTAGATAACATATTAAAGGAACCGCAAGGTGCTCCAGTTAATAGGAAAACAATGTATTTTATTAAAGAGAAATAACTTGTAACCTATATTTGCTCCGAAACCTAGTTAACCCTTTCTGAGAGGCTTCATTCAATGTAGCTTAATTGAGTTAAATTAAGTTTTATAAGGTGAATATAGGCTCGTAACTAATACATTTAACTGTATCCTCTCCAGCTGATTAATCACGACACATTAAGGCATTGGTTTCTGATAAGTTGTTTGAATATGCAAATGGGGCATGGTTTAATTATTTATGCACTAATTTGCATACGTTTTCAGAACAGAAATCTGAAGATCTGTTAAAGTCAGGTTGATAATTCTTGTTTAATGTTGATATAGTAAAGGCTTTTACAGAGGGGATTTTGGATTTCTGTTTTTATTACTCCATAAATCAGAAAATACTGTAAACACACACACACACAAAAAAATCAGCTTTTTTTTTTTATAAAATGTGTATATATATATATATAAATCTGTAATGTTTGGTATAAGAGAGAAAAATTAAATCTGCAGATGCAAATAGATAAAAGTGCAATCATAAAACCAGGCATATCAAATATGAACAAATCCCTCTGTAAAAACCTTAAGAATATAGATACAGTATTTTTTATGTAAGTGTAGATTTCTGATTCATTTTGAGAAAATGCCTTTAAATATATTTATTGAAACTGAAATCTACAGAAGCGAATCGATAAAGTTCAATAAAATAAATGCTTCAGTATTTTGGAAGATTTCTTTGCACTAGTGAAAGCTAAAAAAACAAAAAACCTTACTTGTGCCTGTAGTGTCTAGCCTAAAAATCACATACATTTACATTTAATCATTTAGCAGACGCTTTTATCCAAAGCGACTTACAAATGAGAACAATAGAAGCAGTCAGGTCAACAAGAGAACAACAACAGTATACAAGTGCCATGACAAGTCTCAGTTAGTCTAATATAGAACGCATAGGTAGGGTTTTTTATTTATTTAATTTTTTTTATTAAAAGACAAGAAAAGGAAAAGTGCTAGTGTTAGTTGGTTAAGTGCAGGCGAAAAAGATAAAAAGACATAAACAAAGGTTATTATTTATTTTATTTTATTATTATTAATTAGATTTTTGTCAGTTTGTTGCATCTTAGCTGTCTGCCAGAGCACAGTTACCTTAGGTTACTGTCTTTAGTTACTGTTTTTTTTTAGTTCAGTCTTTCTAATCTTCTCATTATCATCTCTTATTTGTTTCACTCACCCTTTCAAGAGTGTGGCAGGTTTGGCCTCTTTTGCATGTTACAGTAGTGTAGAGAGAATCTGTTGCTCCTCGTCTCCAGTAGTGTATTTCCCTTCAGCCCCCCCATAATCTCAGTCATAATTGATCATTTCATCCCTTAGGAATAAACAGATTGTGGTGCTTCTGAAGCCATCAGTCTGTGAATGATCTCTTTGATATTGTCATATTAGCTAGTTAAGTCTACATGCTTCAGTCAGTGCTCTGAGTGCATGCTGAATACTGAACATGAAATCAATGCCACACTGACTTCATAACTCGTCTGGCCTGTTCTCCAGTATGCAAAGCTTGCCATCAGCCTGCCGGTGCCTGGAGGAGGGAAGAAGAAAGCCTCTGCCAGTGGAGATGCTGGAGGCGTGCCGCTGAAGGAAGACGAGGATGAGTACGCTGGAGGCCTCTGTTAAACCCCAAAAACATATTCCTCATCTGCTGCTTCAGACGCCTCCAGGAAGGAGCAAGCATGATCCTAAACATTATATTCCTGTGCTGGAGGGGTTTGCTTCTGGAGAAGAAAAGCCTCTTTATTCTAGGCCTCACATGTAATGCCTCTCTTAAGTATGCATATTTATTTAGGTTTGATTTCCAAAACTCATGTACATTTGTTTTTCATAAAAGTTTTTCTTCCCATATGGAAGGTTGTTTCTGCCATGTGATGCAACAATTAAAGACTTTTTATCTCACAATTCAATTCTTTCTTCTATATAAACAAAGGATTGCTAAACGTAGTGAGACGTCATTTCAAAATTTGTGAGATATAAATGCAGAATTGCGATAGACGTTGTAGATGTAAGATGTAAAATGTTGATTTATGAAGGGAAAAAAGTAGGAATTGGGATTTAAACTTAAATTGTGAGAAAAAAAATAAAAAATTAATTGCAACTTTTTTTTAATTGCATGGTGGAAACGAGCTTCACAACCCAAAGCTGACAGATAGCTGTACGGTTCAATGGGAGTGAACCAGGAGCTCACTCTTTATATGTGCAGTATTTCAAACATTTTGACTAGTGCTGGAATACTACACAAGTCATCGTTTTAAATTATAGTGCATATATTCTACATGCTGGAAATGAAATAACAGTGCCTGTCTTACCAAAAGAGGGAATGTATTTACTGTACATTGTGTTTGTAGCTTCAATATTGTTTAAACTTATTCCACTCAACTTAGTCTCGTCATGTAGACCATCAGCAGGAAATGAAGCAGCATGAAATGCATGAAATGCCTTACGAATATCTGAACGTTAGAAACCCAGTCTTAGTTGATTTTTTGTTTTAATGGAGGAAGTGTGCTTTGAAATTGCAGGGAACAATTTCTGTTCATTCTGGATTTGCATGGTTTCACAACGCCACTGAATAAAGAGAATCTGTGATTTTTGCATATTTAAGATCTGAGTTTCTGTAGACTTACATGCATACAAAATGGTCATTGAAACACATGTAACAAAAACTAAAAGTGCAGCATGTAGACGGACAAATAAGGCAACAGTTGGTTTCTAGAATGTGCTTTATACTCATGATATTGATCCACAATCACACATCCTGAAGAGCGGATACTCCTCCTGAGAACCCTTCAGTTCTTCGTTCAAGCTATTATAGATCGTGATTTCGATGCTAAGTAGTCTTAGAAACCCAAGCACTTCTGGTGTCCAGTTGTCTCTGAAGAAAAAGTGGCTAGTGTTCAGTCACCGTCTCCTCTCTTTGTTCAAGTTTAGGGCCAGCTTCCAGCACAGCATATTGCACAATGCGCGACTAACCAATCTCCCGACAGACAGGTGGCGCTAGAGCTCTTTAAAGATCCCACTGGTGGTGGCTGCTTCTGAATCAGGGCTCTTTGGTACAGCTGGTTCACCTGTAGGTCTCATTGAATTGCAGCATCCTTCTTTGGGATCGTTGGGTTTTTATTTGGTCTTCTCCCTCGTCCACTTGATCATGGTCTCTGGCGAGCGGTAAAGGAAGATGAGTTTGGCGTACAGGTCCTCCTCCAGCTCCAGCTCGCCAGTTTCCCGCACCAGGAAGATGTCTGTGCAGAGTTTGAGGATGCGGTCGACGCATGGAAGCTCTTCGAACATGATGGCGTGCGAGATGCCACTGAAGAACTCACGGACGAACTTCCCGATCACCAGCACCACAGATGCGTAGAGGCCCATGATACTGCAGGAGACACTTGTGTTACTTACATCTGCAGCCGCAATCACAACACAACACTAAATATACAAGCAACAATTCATTTACTCGCCACCATTTCATTCAAGATGTTCATGTCTGTCTTTCTTCAGTCGCAAAGGAATTACGTTGTTTGTTTTTTGAGGAAAACATTCCAGGATTTTTCTCCATATAGTGGACTTCAATGGTGGCCAGTGATATGAAAGTCCAGAATGCAGTTTCAGTGCAGCTTCATAGGGCTCTACACAATCAAGTTTTTAACTGAAGTGTGAAGATGAACTTATGTGCGTGACCTTTTCACCATGATAACGTAATGCATGCACATCGCAGAGCTAACCCAGCATTTGTAAACTTGAAACTGCATTCATTGGGTCCCATTGAAGTCCACTATATGGATGAAAACTTCATGTCTTTCTTTCATCAGTCATGAAGAAATTAACATCTTGGATGCAATGGGGGTGAGTAGATTATCAGGTCATTTTAATTCTGGAAGTGAATTATCCTTTAAGCGGTCAAGGCAAAATGAGGACCTAAGCATGGCAGGAAGCACCGCACCAACAAAAATGAGCAATTAAATACATTTTGAGATGAAATCATAAATCACTAGGGATCTGATTGAATGTTTTATTACCTTTGACCAATAGGTCTAATTTCTAAATTGATGTGGTGTGGTCTCAGATGCAGTTTTTGCATGATGCCATCAAATTAGTTGATGTGGTAAACGAGAACTAATTTGTCTATCGACACGAAATCTGTATGTTTTTGCAGCCATGGACTCAAATTTGGGGAAAATTGGACGAATGGTCTAGGAGTTCGAAAAGGTAGGTTTTCATTGCCTTGGCAATATATTGGTCAACCACTAATAAACATGCATGAATGAGAAAATGCAATGCTTCTTGTACAACAGTCAAGCTATAGAGAAAATAGAGTCATGTATAGAGAAAACAAACTGTCACACTCACACTTGTGTAAAAATGTCTGTCTTGGCGAGTATTGACATACAAACCGTAGGCTGCAAGTGAATGTAGACAGCTGTGCGATATGTCTTAAAGTGACAGCAGCCTTTAGTAGCTATAATAAGGATTAATCTACATTTTAATTTATACAGTGAAGACTATGCAATGCTTTATTTTAGATTTGATTAATTGCTGTACTATTTTGTACCTGGATACTATTCCTAGTTTGTTATTTGTGTCTTTGTTCTTACTTTTAAAAACTATAATTTTTTTTTGTCTTTTGAAAGTCTGACACGTTTTCTAAAAAAAAAGTGATGCAAACACAAAATCTGACGTTGAAAAAAAAAAAAATCAAAAAGTGAAATTGGTGATGATGTAACTCTTTATCTGCGTGCTCCGAGATGTTTGGGAGCGTATCCCGTGACTCACCCATATCCTGCCAGGAAGCCCAGGCTGGGAGGACTGACTTTATCACTGAAGACGTACAGCTGCAGTCCTGCTCCTCTCTTCTTCTCCAGCTTGGACTCGGATCTCATCTGGATCTTCGCTGCCGATGGCTGGTCCACGATCCACCACTCCTGAATGTCCTCACTGCTGGTGTGAGACCTCTCCAAGTCCAGCTGGATGCTCTTATAGCCCTCATCTGGCACAGAGGGATCGATGAGATGTGTGAGTTACAGGTGACGTCAGTATTCATGGAGAGGAGTCATCCTGATTCTACATTACCTGTATAGAGCTGATCCACTGGTTTGGCGTTTGAGTCACTCGGCGCTCGAATAAAGCAGGGAAACACTTGCTCTATGACCCTGAGAATGAGAAAATGGACCATAAATATAAGCATTGATGTAAGTATGAAATGCACGATTTATATGTTGAATTTTTGTACTAACACGGGTTTATTTCTGGTTCCATTGAGTAACGCTATCAGCGCCTGTCTAGTGTTCATGTCCAGATATGTGATGTGTTTGTCCATTGCAAACTCAGCCTTTGCTCCCAGACTCAGATTCCTGCACAAGAGAGAAGTTTTATGGGATATATTTACTACAATCACCTGAGAACTGCACTAGAATAAATGAGCATTACCATGATTCTACTGTAATAATACACTACTGGTCAAAAAAAATGGAATAGATTTGTTTTTTATTATTATTTTTAATTAATACTTTTATTCATCAAAGATGCATGCAATCAATCATAAGTGCCAGTAAAGACTTTTGTTGCAAAAGATTTCTATTTCAAATAAATGCTGTTTTTCTGAACCATCTGTGAATCCTGAAAAATAAAATGTATGACGGTATGCACACAAATATTGTGCAGCACAACTGTGTTCAACATTGATAATAATCAGAAATTTTAAATTTTAAATTTTAAAAATTTAAATTTTTTTTTGTTTTTATGGATATTTTCATATATTTATTGTAAAACATAACAAGCATACTGGATAATATTTAGCAATAAAAATAAATGTGTGTAATGTCATATTTCTTTAATGTCTCGGCGTTAAACATGGTGTCATGTGGATATGCATGTAAATGATAGCAGATGAGGCATGCATTGTCAGCTCCATATATGGTGATTTCAGGGAGGAGTCAGGGGGAGATGCACAGGTTTATAAAGAGATTTCTGCGCAGGTTCTGGCACACACATGGTTTTATAAATCTGAAACAGCTCATGTGTACTCTTCCTAGCTTTTTGTTCATGTTTAGGATGAGTTTTCTAAACGAGACCCCATGGGATGCTCTGTATCTGTACCTCTGGATGCTCCAGGACATGGTGACAGGAAACTGGTCCTCTTTGCTCAGGACGTCCATCAGGTTCTTCCTGCTGGGGGGGCTGATGGTCCACAGAGAGTTAGAGCTTCCTTCCAGCTCCGCCACAGTCACGTCCTCCGCCGTATACGCCTCCAAGAACTGCAGTGCACTCTGGGAAACACTTCACACATTACACGAGGACTAAAGAACGGCGATTCTAGAACAACATGCTTCTCCAAACATCACACTTACAGAACTGTGTCTGTATGAGTTCAGGAAGCGGATGAAATCTGTGTGAGTGACGTCCTTCAGCTGATTCTGCTGCGCACTCATAGTGAAGATGGGCTGGAAAACACAGACACACACAGACATCACGACCTCGAGTCTCGCGTCGCTGCACGGGGGACGTTTGTAGCAATAGCCAACAATACATTGCTTATGTGTTAATGTTGCAATAACTGAACAATACACGTTTCACATTTTTCGATCAATGGTCACATTTGCATACATATTTCTATTTTTAGTGTTCAGTTGTTAAAATAATTGATTTCTATTTTGTGTAATGTAAGTTTTAATGCATTTTATGACTTACAATGCATTTACATGATGCAATAGATTTTCTTTCTCTTCGTAAATTATTATTATTAGATTAAAAGTCATCTGAAAAGAATATGTTTGCATTACTATGTAAAAGTAATCTCATGTAATCTGTAATTAGTAATGAACTACAATTTGTAAGTCATCTACCCAGCACTGTTTCTGTATACTTTGTATTATTAGTATTATTATTATTATCATTATTATTATTCATAGCATGTCTATATAGTTTTTGTGAAGTTTTAGATATCGTAACACTTCTAAACTAAAACTACAGGAAAATTAGTCTTTGCAGTTAAGTTTTTTTTTTTTTTTTTTTAAGCTTGTCACAGAATAAATATTATTCAATAATATTATTTTTATTTTTTTCAATTTGGGTTTTATATAAAAAAAAGTCAGAACTGTAAGATATAAACTTTTGAAATTATGTATAAATGATGAGATAAAAATGGCATGTTTCATTTTTTATTTTTTAGTAAATTAGTTTTTTAAAAAAATTTTTATTCTGTGGTGGAAATGGGCTTCCGTAATTTACAGTAATGAGGTTTGTTGTTGTAATGTTCGCCAGATGTAATGTGCACCTGAAAGCCGCCCAGCGTGATGGTGACAGACACGTCCAGCGGTTTGTTGACCACTCCAGCCACAGATTTGACCAGAGACATGAAGAGCAGAGGAAACCAGACGATGCAGATGAGCAGCATCACGATCATCCCCCCCATCCCGTACTTCACCACCTTCTTCTTCTTCTGTCCTCGAGGCTGAGGATACCTCTGAACACACACAAACACACCTCCGTGAATCCTGCGTCTGAACGCTGCTTGGACAGACACTGGCTGGACGTCTCTCACTTTCTCCGACTCCCTCCAGCACTTGAGCACGAAGATGTGAGCGTAGATGTCCTCCACACAGATCCAGCTGGACAGACTGAGCGTGGTGTCGGTCCAAACCCAGTCCATCACCGCCCGCAGCTCCGTGAGGAACGGCACCAACCGAAACCTGAGCACCATTCACATGAAGATTGACTTTAATATGTTGTAATGCTCTGTGATCACTGGATGAACACACTCTGTGACTCTGTGTGTAAAGAGTGCAGCTGAATGTCTTACCCTTGGAAGAGGAAGAGATTGAGGTAGTTGTAGCTCTTGGTCAGGAAGTTGCCCAGCACGCGTGTGGGGTAACCGCAGCGGATCTGATACGCCGACAGACCGAAGTAGATGCACTTCACGAAGTACCAGAGCTGGGCAACTTTGTTCTGACTGAAACGCCTAGGAAATCAAACCCAGTCCCTCGTTAGATGACCTCCAGCTTCTTCAGTGGGTTCAATAATGATATCATTCCTCATGTACCTCTCGGTGACTCCTGGGAGGATGAAGAACATCCAGAAGTGAATGCCGAAGACCAGGATGACCTGGAAGATGACCTTCCCCATCACGGTCTTCCTCAGGTACAGCGCACGGTCCACCACCATCGTCCCAAACTGGATCAGCACCATCACCAGGAAGGCCTCGGGAACCTGGTCCTCCGACAGGGAGGAAGTGATGTCAGCCGCAGCAGAGTGCTTCTGTGGAGGAACCAGTTTCACTTCGGTGTTACTGCACTTACACCAAACAAAGAGATCTGTTGCTACTTCTGTTTCATGACAAATGTAACTGCTTTTTCAGACTGGATATCTTATATGAAAGGAATATTTCACCCCGAAATTGTATTTTGCTGATAATGTGTTCACCTTCAATTCATCCCAGATCAGGATGAGTTTGTTTCTTCATCAGGTTTGTAGAAATGTAGCATTGCATCAGTGTCTCATCAATGGATGCTCTGCAGTGAATGGATTATAGACTCTGTGTTTGAGTTAAAAGCGTCTTAATGCTGGATGTGTTTCATCTTTTGTCTTCTCCAGATGTTCACTGATGGACTGGAGTGCTGTGGATTATTGAGATGTTTTTATTAGACTCTCATTCTGACGGCACCCATTCACTGCAGAGCATCCATTGATGAGACACTGATGCAGTGCTACATTTCTACAAACCTGATGAAGAAACAAACTCATCCTGATCTCTGATGACCTGAGGATGAGCACATTTTCAGCATTTTTGGGTGCTCTGTTCCTTTAAGCTGGTTTGTGATGGAGCAGGTGAAGCTCTACAAACCCCAAAAGCCCAAAATCCGAAGACGATGATGATGAAGTCGATGGTGTCGGCCAGAAACATGAGCACGTAGACGTCGGTCACGGCGCTGTACTCCGGGTGGATCAGGTTATAGAAGAACTGCCGGATGGGAAGATAGATGTCCAGGATCCTGAAAACAACACAAACCCAGCTGATCGAATGATATACGAACACAATACGAGGATGTGACTTCCCTCTCAGACAAGCGAGTGCGAGCCTCACGTCTTGACAGTGAAGCGCTGTGCTCTGATCATCTGTTCTCTGAGCTGCTGGTGGCTCTTCTGTCGAGCGCTCAGTGAACGCAGACTCGTCCTCGTGCGGCTGCTGCCTGCAGACACAAGATCACGATCTGCATCTGAGATCACAACAGATTGAAGAAGTACACGTGTGCACACACAGTCCCTGCGGGGTTTTAAAAACGCCTTAAACTGAGCCACAGACATCTTTATCACCATGTGATTAGTAACTTCAGGCTCTGATTTCATGAAATAACCATGAGCGCTGAATATTCAACATCAAATCACACGCTGTTGAGTGTTTTACAGGCTTGCTGTGTCAATCAGTCAATGCCATGCATTCAATCCATGTATGCTTATGATCATAAAGACAGTGTTTACTATATGGTGTTAATATTATAAGATTTCTGTATTTTATCTCCTTTATCTTTCTGAATGAGCAGCTAGCAACAGTAAAACATAATTTCTGAATAAGAGTCACTGTGTATTTTACTCTTGTATTATAGATAAAGTTTTTAGTTAACATTGCTTGGGTTGCACAATAAACTGTATCTAGCATTTAATATAACGTAAACCCTAGTAGCTTCTGTCTGAGCAAACTTTTTTTTTTTATGCATTCCGTATTTATATTTTACTGGCATCGGCACAATAATCTGCATATAACCGTTATAAACAATTACACAATTATTAAACACAGTCTGTATCCCCTTATAAAGGAAAAACATTGTTCCCTAAAGGTTTTTATTTTATTTTTTATTTTTATTTTTTTTAAGCCTGTAAAGTTCAGAAGATGCATTTATTGTTTTTCAGTAATTTTTCACATCCAAAATCCAGTGGTTTCAATAGAAATCCAAGCGATGTAAGGGTGAAATATCAGATTCAGCTGCTCACGCAAATTTGTGACTCTTTTGCTTTGTGTGGTTTTTTATTATTATCATTATTTTTTTATTTTTTAATTAACTGACAAATAGCAACTTATATTCATAAAAAAAAATTAAAATTAAAATTTAGAGCTTGACATAAATTGAAAAAAAAAAAAAACTTGGCTTTCTAAGTAATTTCTAAAATGAATGAATTTAGGGCAAGCAAATTAAAATAAGAAATATGTCAGCTAACAGCAGTTTTAGTTTGTTTTAAAGCTGCCTTTGTCCTATTTTAGATCATTTGAAGTCATTTTGAGGCTCAATTAGACGTTTCTGGTTAGAAACCACTGCAGTTAGACTAAATTTAGCAAATGTAAGTGTGTAAGCAGACATCTGAGCACCTGCTGTGGATCGGGCCGAGCGCTGCGAGACGCTGGAGCTCTGTCTGCGGAGTCGGATGTGTGCGGGGCTCTTCTCTTTCTCTTCACTGTCTGAATCAGAGCGCTGAGAGACCTCCGTCTGACCTCCTGACCTGGGCTCATCTTCATCCCACAGACCGTAGCACTGAGGAAGAAGAGCACTCTCAGGACTCCTGTTCACTTCAGACCCGTGACACACGTGGAGGAGCGTCTCCTACCTTCAGGATGGAGCGGTGGAAGAAGAGCGCCAGCAGCTGGATCAGGTCGTAGTGGACGTAGCCCTCTTTCTTCTCCACTCCGATGATGTTGGGCGGGTGGAAGGGTTTGGATTTGTCCAGCTCTATGCTCTGGTTAAACGGAAAGAAGCCAAACTGGAAGAAGTACTTGAACACGACGGTGACCTGCAGGCAGAGAAGAAGAAACAGAGTACTTTGAGAAAGAAGACGGCATCATGTTGCACTAAAACAGTGACATTTTATTAGGATTTAGCACTATAGGGTGTATGTGGTAAAAATTAAGCATAAATCTCTCATATTGGAAAATGAATCTCCTTGCAAACTTGTGTTCTTTCAGCAAGCACGGGTTTTGCTGAACCACGGGTTTTGCTGAACCAAAAAACGGCAACACTTTACAGTAAAGTTTAATTTGTTCACATTAGTGAACATGAACAATAAAAAAAATATTCTAAAGCATTTATTAAACGTACTTGTTAATTTCAGCATTTACTAATACATGATTAAAATCAAAAACTGTATCTGTAAATAGTATTTAATGCATCTGATCTGACATGAACTAAAAAAGAACAGCTGTGTTTTTATTAACAAACATAATCAGGGATTAGTAAATGCATTGCTCGTTGTTAATGAATGTTAATTAACTAATGCAAACTTGTTGTGGTCTGAAACCTGGTTACGCTTTATTTTAAGGTTTCCTTGTTACAAGTACTGAGCAATATTAACATTACGTACATACTGTGGTGTTTGTAATTCCGTATAATGTATTGTTATTACTAGGTAGTGCATTACACAGTAAATCAGACGATTGGAGATACCTCTGTGTAGACGATGGCGGTCATCCAGAAGCGTTTGCTGGGCCGGGGAACAGACAGCATGGCCCAGAGGAAGATAAGGATGGGCAGCACCAGCGTGGCCACCGATGCAGAGATCATGTGGTTGAGGATGATGACCAGATAACACACCGTCTCAGAGTGAGCCACCAGTGTGTTGTAGAGAGCGTGGCAGAGCTGAAGGAACTGTGGC
This sequence comes from Carassius carassius, assembly GCF_963082965.1. Lineage (NCBI taxonomy): Eukaryota > Metazoa > Chordata > Actinopteri > Cypriniformes > Cyprinidae > Carassius > Carassius carassius. Next base: position 1,486,002 of record NC_081789.1, on the reverse strand, counting down.
TGAGAGCGATAGAAGAGCTCCGACGCCTCCAGCTCCTCGTCATAGAACATCCTGACGGAGAACAACATCAGACGGGGTTTAACACTATTTAAAACAGACACAATCAGGTGAAGTACACTTTTGAAGTACATCAAAATTTCTTATATATATCTTATATATATATAATTAACAAAAGTTTATTTTATTTTATTATTTTTATTATTTTATTTTATTTTGGCTTTTGAACATTTTTATTGTTATTGCCCGGGAAATATTTATAACATTTATTTTGTTGTCACAATGCCATCCACATGACATAAATAGCCTTGTTTTAACATAATTTAAAATAATTTAACCAGTTGGACCTTAAAATATTTTTGTTGCTGTTAAAGATTAATTTATTTAATTTATTATCATTTTAAGTACTGTTGACATATGAATTATATTTTTTTTTACATACACTACTGTTCACTGGGTCAGTAATTATTATTATTATTTTTTAGTCAATTGAATTTAAAGTTACAGTAAATCATTTAGAATGTAAAAAAAGAGTTATATTTTAAATAAATGCAGTTCTTTTGAAATTTCTATTCATCTGTGAATCCTGAAAAATAAAATATTGTGCAGCACAACTGTTTTCAATATTGATAATAATCAGAAATGTTTCTTGGGCAGTAAATCATCATATTAGAATTATTTCTGAAGATCATGTGACACTGAAGACTGGAGGAATGATGCTGAAAATATAGCTGTGCATCACACAAATAAATTACAATAAGGAATTGTTTTCCTGCATTAATGATCATATAAATGCAGTCTTGGTGAGCAGAAGAGACTTCTTAAAAAAAAAAAATTTTTTTGCCAGTCTAAACCTACTGAATGCTGATGCTTTTAAACAGAAGAATAAACATGTTCTGTAGACGGTGTAGATATCAATGTGTATCAGTGTCACATGTGTGACGTGTGTGGTCACCTGCTCTGCAGCAACTCGCTGGCTGTCAGCTGATGGCTGGAGGACAGCAGAGTCTCTGCGCTCTTCTCATTATCAAGTGTTCGGATCCTCAGCCTCCTGCCCTCTGTGCTTCCCGCTGAGTCCAGGCCTGTGGCTGTGCTGTACGAGGGAGGAGGCAGGTCTGAGGCATCTGGATCCTCCTCGACGGTGTCACTGGTGCCCTGCTTCAAGTACAGCTCACTGCCAGAGGAACACACACAGTACAGGTCAGGGAGAAGCAGAGAGGAACAGGGAGGAACAGAGAGGAACAGGGAGGAACATGGAGGAACAGAGAGGAACAGGGAGGAACAGAGAGGAACAGAAAGGACCAGGGAAGAACAGAGAGGAACAGGGAGAAACAGAGAGGAACAGGGAGGAACAGAGAGGAACAGGCAGGAACAGGGAGGAACAGAGAGGAACAGGGAGGAACATGGAGGAACAGAGAGGAACAGGGAGGAACAGAGAGGAACAGAGAGGACCAGGGAGGAACAGGGAGGAACAGAGAGGGAGAGGAACAGGGAGGAACAGAAAGGAACAGAAAGGAACAGGGAGGAACAGAGAGGAACAGAGATGAACAGGGAAGAACATAGATGAACAGAAACGAACAGGGAGGAACAGAGAGGAACAGAAATAAACAGGGAGGAACAGAGAGGAACGGAAATGAACCGGGAGGAACAGAGATGAACAGAAAGGAACAGGGAGGAACAGAGAGGAACAGGGAGGAACAGGGAGGAACGGAGAGGAACAGAGAGGAACAGAAAGGAACAGGGAGGAACAGAGAGGAACAGAAACGAACAGGGAGGAACAGAGAGGAACAGAAATAAACAGGGAGGAACAGAGAGGCACGGAAACGAACAGGGAGGAACACAGAGAAACAGGAATAAACAGGGAGGAACATGAAAAAACAGGGAGGAACAGAGAGGAACAGAAAAGAACAGGGAGAAACAGAAAGGAAGAGAGAGGAACAGGGAGGAACAGAGAGGAACAGGGAGGAACAGAAACGGACAGGGAGGAACAGAGAGGAACAGAAACGAACAGGGGGAACAGAGAGGAACAGGAATAAACAGGGAGGAACAGGGAGGAACAGAGAGAAACAGAAACGAACAGGGAGGAACAGAGAGGAACAGAGGAACAGAGAGGAACAGGAATAAACAGAGAGGAACAGAAAGGAACAGGGAGGAACAGAGAGGAAGAGAGAGGAACAGGGAGGAACAGAGAGGAACAGGGAGAAAAAGAGATGAACAGGGAGGCACAGGGAGGAATGGGAGGAACAGAGAGGAACAGGGAGGAACAAAGAGGAACAGGGAGGAACAGGGTGGAACAGGGAGGAACAGAGAGGAACAGGGAGCAACAGAGAGGAACAGGGAGGAACATAGAGGAACAGGGAGGAACAGAGAGGAACAGAAAAGAACAGGGAGGAACAGGGAGGAACGGAGAGGAACAGAGAGGAACAGAGAGGAACAGAAATGAACAGGGAGGAACAGAGAGGAACAGAAAGGAACAGAAATTTTTTTTTATAATCATACAATCATCTGTACAGTCATAATGATCCGATCCATTATTTTTTCTTGCAAGAAATACAGTCCAAATTGTAAGATAAAAGTTACAATTACCACAATTATTTTGGTTATTCAAACTGTGATGCACCATGCAGTACGAATCTAATTTGTGTGGCGTCGTGACGGAACTCACTCTGAATATCTGTGTGAAGAGGCATTGTGCTTTGGCTGTGTGTGAGCAGAAGGTTCTGGAAACACTGTCTGTCTGTCATCACAAGCTATAGTAACCATGCACAGCTGTGTGTGTGTGTGTGTGTGTGTGTGTGTGTTAACGCCCAGGATAGATTCGTCTACACACATTCTAGAGTCAACTGCCTCCTAGCAGGTAATGACAGAAAGCCCTGGAGCTGTAAGTACACAGAAACACGGCCGGTCTGAAGCAGAGCGGATGCTGGAGGCTCATACCTCGACGACTGCAGGTCTACACTCGACAGGCGGCACAGTCTGGTCATGCTTTTTTTTGAAAAATAATATATATTTCTGTTTGCACACAGCTTCCCTGTCAAACAAATATATTTATTGAAATATAGTATCTAATATCAGGTCAGGAGTTCTGAAGCGCTCCCTCTCCCTCTCTCCCGATTGTTAAACCCGATTGTATTGCTTCCGCTAAAGAAAATAATCCGCTCCGTCTCTATAGTTAGAATCCTGTGAGTCCATAGCAACGCTCTGTTTTTCATGGCAACGGTCTGTTATACTCCGCACAGCGGTCTGTTGGTTATAACACACCGCATTCTACATTGGAATTCAACCAAGCCATGTAATGAAATAAGTTAATAAAATAAGCATATATCACCACCAGGTGATATGCTTTAGTTATTTTGTTTATCCTATTTACCTGCATTTCCCTGTCAATTAGATGCAAATGTGCACATTTTAACTAATTGACGCCTAATTTGCATGCAGAACGTCCCCAGTTATTGACGTATATCAAGAGTCTTTCCCCCTGAAATGTAGAAATCTAAACTGGTGAATTTAGAAGAAATCTACAGATGCAAAAAGATGGAGGATAATCTCTAAAAAATGTAGTAAATCTGAGTAACTGCATCTGGTACATTAATAAATAAAACTGAGTAGAAATAAGTTAACATTAAACTTTAAAAATAACAATATTTATAAATTAACTATTTAAGTAATTTAACTTTTTTTATTTCCTCGAAACCTTTATAAAATAGTATTCCATACCACCACAAATACATACATGACATTGGCTTTTATTGAATTTTTACTCAATTATTTTGGTAAGTTTAATTTTAAAGTGTTATGTATTCTGATAACAGCAAAATAATTAAAACGATGTAGTGCCTTGTGCAAAACTAAACAAATTATTAGTAAAACACGCCCCTCTGTTTGATGCAGTTATTTAGGTTATTCTAAATATGAAGAGTTCAGATGATAAATCCTCTAAGTGCCATCTGAAATTTCCTTCAATAATGATCATTTTTATCAAGCTTGTATGTTTATGTTCACTTATTCCACTTATTTAAATTACTGAACTTAAATACGAGCTTGAAAAAAAAAGCTCATAAGAAAATTTCAGATGGCACTTAGAGGCTTTTGCATCTGAACTCTTCAGATATACTTGAAACTAGTAGCATAGAAAATGTGTTCAAAACATGCACATTGTGGAATGGTTTCCTTTGCTGCTCTATAAACCTAGTGAATACTAAGGAGACCATGGTTTCTGTAGACTGATTATTTTGTAGACATCTTTTGAAAATGAAACAATTGTGTGAGTTTGAAGAAGATAAAATTAATTAACTTTTTAAATTGTTTTTTTTTAAAGGAAGTCAGAGTTGCGTTTATATATATATATATATATATATATATATATATATATATATATATATATAATATACTTTTTTGTTTAAAAAAAAAAACTAATTATGAGAAGTACCCTTTATTTCACTTGAGCCCCTGCCCCTCAAAATGTCTGTGCACGTCCCTGGGCAACAGTATGGTAGGAATGGTAGGAATATGGTAATAATTGCCTGAGATAACTTAAATCATGCTGTTATGTTTTATACCACCGAGTTTGGCCATAGTTAGACAGCACGTTTAGACAGTTTTTTATGATTTGGCATGTGTGAGCTGGTGAATTATAGTTCACAGACACTAAACAAGCTGAAATTCAAAGGAAAGTGCTGCTCAGGTCAAACTTTTTACTAGTAGACATCTAGTCCTGACTTGGTCTTGTGCACACCCTCACTGTTTTGAGAATCATCTCCAAGCTACTTTGTGCGCTTATATAGACTACCAAAGCAGGGCTGGGTATCAAGGATCAGCTCAATTTCAGAACCAGTTCTGAATTTCCAAGAACAGTAGATTCGATAAGACATGCACATTTCAATTCTGCTTTTAGGCACATTTTAAAGTACAAAAAGATGTAAAAGAGAACTCAGTTCGGCACTCAATCAGTTTTCACATCCACAGCATGAACACAGCACAGAAAGCCTCTCATATATTGCACTGAATACCGAGTCGAGTTCTCTTTCACGAGAACAAACAAATACACACATTATGATGTTGAAATATCCTCATAAACACTGTCGTTCTTGAGTGTAAGCAAGCAGCTGAGGAAAAAAAAACATGAATCAGTATATTAGACCGATGCATTAGTGACGGCAGCCTAATATTCCTGCTGTTGTCTGTGTCATTAATGTTTATTAATTATTATAGGATTGATCAAAATTTTTACTTATGAAAGAAAACTATGTAGTTTTTTTTTTTTTTTACTTTTAATTACAGTTTCTGTACCTGAAATTAGGTATCTCTGAAATCGCTATTGATTTATTTGTAGTATTTATAGTAGTCTAGTTGTTTTTGCTGTGGTATTTTTATTAAAAACATAAGCAAAGTTCCTCTTGCAGTGTTCTGTAGGCTGCTGATTTTTGGACTTTTATTGTATTGTATCTTATTGGAATTGAAACTAGGAATCGATTAAATTCAAGTGATACCCAACCCTAGTCTCAAACAGATCTAAAACACTGAGTGGAGTTTCTTCACCTAGACAGGTTTTCTCGGGAGAGATCGGACTCATAAGCCTGGCTCCGCAGGGGGCTGAAGTCTGAGTACTCGTCCTCAGTCCGGTCCAGGCTGGACTCGGCGGACGCTGGCCTGCACATCTGTCTCTGGTAGTACGTGTGGATGCTGTCCCGTGATGGAATGTTCCCCTGTAGGGCAGCAGACGAGGGGTTAAACCTCAAGGTTTACAGTGCTGTCCGTTCCAAGCATGATGCTCATTATTCATGTCAAGTGTAATTAGAGCACTGGTGCTAATACTGATTCTGCATTCCATCTAGATTCAATGAGACTTGTTAATTTACTGTTATTTATAGACTTTTATTACATGGCTCTGAAATGCTTGATTCTGATTGGTCAGTCGTGACATTCAGAGGTCATCTATCAACACTATTCACTGTAAAAAGGAATCAGAGAACTTAAAATTATTTTGCAATGACAACCAGCTGGAAGTACATTATCCTTTACTTTAGTACTAATTAGCTTTTATATTTTATCTAAAATTTTAGTAATTTTGTTACTTGCTTTTGCCATTTGTATTATATTTTAAAATATATATATATATATATTTATTTCGTAAAAGTAATTTGACTTAATACTCTGATTTCTACTCTAATTTCTGATATCTCATTTTATTAAGATATGTATTCTTTAGTATTTGACATTTTCATCTAATATTTTACTTATTTTATAACCGAATTACCAACATTTATTTGTAATTATTTGTTTCCCAAGTAAGGATATATCCACATTTGAATAAGAAGCTCATTTCAGTTACATATTTTAAAGCTTGAAATGTATTGTGAAAAAGGTTATATTTATTCATATTTTATATCATATTTTATAAATAGATTTATTCATATTTTACATTTTGCATGCCATTTCTAAACACTGGCATGTTAACAATATCTGCATTGGTAAATTATTACATCATTACATAATGCGATAAAGTTTCCTAATTTTAAGTTGTTGCTAAAAGCTACAAAACAGTTAAAATAAGCATACGTTAAATACTAAACAATAATAATAATAAAGACTTATAAATAGGAAAAAGAACAACAACAAAGATCACGGGTCATATGCAGCCAATAAGGCATGATAAAATAGAAATGCAGATGCAGGCCAATCAGCAGCACTCCAGAGTGATTGGTGGTGCCAGCACTACCTTCTTGACCTCATGAGTGAGCATGCAGCGCTCGATGCGCAGGACGGTGGAGATATCGATGTGCTCCTGGCAAATGGAGTTGAGCCAGGCGGTGAAACTGTCCAGCAGGGCAAGGAAGAGCACCCAGGAGAACTTCAGGATGTTGAGCACTCGCTTCAGGATGTTATCTGGAGCGGAGAGAGCAGTGTTGGGAAGGTTACTTTGGAAATGTAATAGGTTACAGATTACAAGTTACCCTGTTTAAAATGTAATAGTAGTGTAACTTTTTCAATTACTTTATTAAAGTAATGTAACTAATTACTTTTGAGTACTTTTTGATTACTTTTCTAAATTTGTGAAAATTAAAGAATAATAAATGAAAGCATATACATCAACTTAAATACAGTTATCTAATAAGCATGTGACGTATTCTGTGTAATAAACTCCTGAAACATTGGTGTTTTTTTGAAACTGCTGTCTCTGTATATGATGATAGTTTTCTCAAAATAAGTAAAATGCACATGAAGTGACACAGAGCAGTTCTAGAAATGATGTTTATGTGCTCGTGTACTCCTATATTGAGGCGGCAGAGGTTGAAAACACTGCGAGCTTCAGTAGGCCTATGTGTAGTAAATGAAGCCATGTCTTTGCCATTAATTTACAGGAGGGGCGGACTGGGAAAAAAATTCAGACTGGAAAATTCAAACTCATACAAACAAACAAATTCATGGACAAAACTATTTTTTATCTATTTTAAATCTTTAATTTGGGGACATGCAAAATAATTTAAAGTTCTCTCCTGAACTGCACCTTCACTTCCATTTTTCTCTTCAGTCTCGTTATTTTGCCCTGTTATCCATCTCTCTCATGACTTTAATACTCAAGATTGAACAAAACTATACTTTACAATACTCTACAATACTACAATATCTTTATAGAAAAATCCTAATACTGTACACGAGTCATGTTTTTCCCTTACAAAAATTAACCATGCTTTTATTAGCCTATATAAAAGTAAAATAACCTTGTTTATTTTTTATTTATTTATTTATTTTTTTTTGCAAATGGATTTGTATTTATTTTTAAATAAATACATTTGTAAAATAATTTTACATTTTTGGTTATCACAGTTAAACAATAGTAACCATTTTCTCTGGATTTATAGTTAAATATTAAAATGTAAATTTTCGTAAGGGTTGTGTTGTTGTCTGTCGTAGCTCCCCCTAAACCTATAAAAAAATCTGATTGTTTTTCAGCTAAATTACTACTGTAACATTACAACAGATAATAATGATGTCCTTTATATAGTATTTTGAGTGATGACTGATGAGCAA